>NC_046167.1:53825689-54125689 GCF_011064425.1 Rattus rattus | reverse complement strand
GTTTTGAGATCATTAAAAACTCCTTTAACTGACATATAGATAAGATGTACTTGTTATATACATTGTAATATGGCTGAATTGAGCTGATTCACAAACATCTCACCTTGTAGATCTACTTTTGGGGATGGAGGGTGATGAGACCGGAACCCAGAGACTCATGTATGGGCTCTATCAAAGCACCATGCATGGCTTTCGTTTGGTCAAGACACAGTCCCTCCCAGTCCTTCTGCTCCATCCCCACAACCTAGTTTTCCTTCTTTTCTTCTTTCTTCCTTCTCTTCCTTCTTTTTCCTTTTCTCCTTGCTCCTCCTCTAATTACCACTTTTCCTAAATCCCTAATTATATTAATTAATTACTAATTCATTTTAAGTTAATCATTCATGTCTTCTAGTTACACTTGTGATTGCTTGTATGTAGTGGATTTGTTTCCATGTGCACTGGTTTTTATGGAAGGTCTGTCTGCTCGGTGACTGCAAGAAGAGTTTATAATTAAGAGTGTAATTGCAAACCAGTGTCCATCTGCAAACTGTTTAGATCTGGAATGAAGTGAGTACAGCTCTGAGAGCCGGACTCATGACTGCCAAACGCAGCAGGCACTCATTGCATTGAAGCGGGAATGGTAATGTTGGGTGTAATAGTAACGTTCCTATCAGTCTCATGAGGTGTAAACTACAGCAAACCTGGCCAGTGGAGACACACACCAACCTGCAGGGAGTGAAAATGGCAGTGGGTGGAGTGACCTGTGCCATAGTTTGTGACTCACTGCTTCAGAATACTAATCTTTCACTTTGTAAGGGCTCTAGGGTCTCAGAGATTCGTAAAAACTAAAGATTTGAACACTTCAATGGTCAATTTTAAACCTTTCATCCTTATATAGAAATTACAAGCATCAATGTAAATACAGAGCAAACTCAATTCTATTACACATGTATCTCTTATGTTACAGGGTATATGACTCAGTTTTTCATCCTTACAACAGAGTACCCAAGACAGCCAACCTGAGAGTCACACTCAATTAGCAATAGCATAGCAGATCTCCTGCATATCAGATATTTCATTACAACTCATGACACTAGCAAAATTATGAAGTAGCAGTGAAGGTAATTTTATGGCTGGAGGTCACCAGAACACGAGTCACTGTACCCAAGGGTCTCAGCAGCATTAGGAGCATTGAGAACCACTGGTCTAGAGCTTCAGTTCAGTCCATGATCAATTGATTCCCTTGCTTTTGGGGTCCTGTTTGATGCAGCACAGCACAGTGATAGTTTGCAGTAGAGAGAGCAGTTCACTTCATGTCTAGGAAGCAACAAAAGAGGGACAGGAGTAGGTTGGGGCTTCATAAACCCTGTTGTGTTAGAATCGCAGCTCATGTCCGGACAGACCACACTAGGCCAATACAGTCCCACATGGAAGAGGTTTGTTGGGGACAACGGAGACAAGATGGGGGGAAGGGAGAAAGAAGAGAGAAAGAAGAGAAAGGGGGCAGAAAAGGTCTGCCTTTTATTTAAATTGTGACATCACCGCTCCTGGGTGAAAGTGGTAGCTGAACCAAATGTATGCTGGGAATGTATGGCTGTTGCCATGGCAACAGATGCACAGGTCCCTGTCAACTGCAGGTGACCAGGTGCTGGGGGTGAAAGCAGTTCCTGATACCAAGAGACCATTTCAAGAGCATGCTCCCAAAAATCCAGCTTTCTCTCAGTAGATAGCGCCTGTATATCTTAGAGACTCCGTCACTTTCTGAGAGTATTGTAGACTAGTAGTGAAGTCTTCACACAGGACTTTGGCAACACTTATCCAAATAATAATATCTGGATTATCTGGACCCTTAGGAATAGTATGATGTAGGCTTGTCATTGAATAGTTGCAGGAAGTCGAAGACTAAGTTTAGGGAAGATGTCAGTCTTGCCTGGCCGCATAGCTCGTAGCTCTTAAGATTTACATCGACCTCTCTCATCCTTCTTTGCCCTTATAGCCCTTCTGCTCTGAGGTGGGAAAACACTCACCAAGGCTTCTATATAGCTAGCAGATTCTACCAAAGATTTGTGGAGAAAGAACATTTTTTGTGACACAGAAGCATCAAGCTGAAAATTAATCATTTAGCTTTTTGCCACTTATAATAATCTGGAAGCTTCTCCTGAGTCTAGTTTCCTGACCTTTTCCTCCCCGTCCCCTTGGTCTCCTGTGGATAATAGGATCAGTCTCTCCACCTTTTCCCAGGCCAGGTTCTATAGACCCTTCCTGAGTGCTTCACTGCTCACTCAAATGGCTGGGTAGTGCTGCCTTCATTCACTTCCCAAACTGTAGGATTCATAGCTTTATTAGTTAGCTCCACTCTCCAAATCCCTCACCGTACACAGTAGGCTCTGTCTTAATATGTATTGACTGTGACTATGTGCTGATTGTGAGACTGAGGTCTACCAGAAGTGTCCCACACCTCGTGTCCCTCTCTCCCTCTCCAAGAGGCTTATGTGTGTGTATCAATTCCTGGGCAGCAGATGCATGTTTGACCAACTCCTCATACCTGAAATCCATATACAAGATTGAGCTATTGAAGCATTACTCTGGTGCATAGGCAAATTAGCAGCCTTCAGTGACTAGCAGGCTCCACTGCTACTTCCTGGAGAAGAGAAGCCAGATGGCACTTCCTTTGTGAAGTAGCAGGATTCGCTCTGCCTTGCCATCCACTGTACTTTGAGCACTGAAAGTGGATCAATGGATGCCACTGACAGGGCCTTCCCTGCCTCCGGGAGAGCCAGCTTCTCCTGCCTGTTTCCTGTTCTATTGATTTCTTCTAGCAAGATGTGTCTTCTATTTTCAACAGCCCAGAGCAATGCTGTTGCCGGGCTGTGACATTGAGAAGGGGCAGAGCTCAGCTGTAGTCTAACAATAGGAGAAAACCCTCAGGACACACAATGATGTCATTGAGAGGCAGATAAAGGTGACTCTTATGTTCCCGGCAGGCCCAGAATTGAAAGAGAAAGAAACTTCCAGCTGACAGAATCTCAGGACTGACGATCACCCTCTTCAAACCAAAAGTCCCTGAGCCCAGCTAGTCTGGGGAGAGGAAGAAGTGTAGAGGCAGAGTTTCAGCTGTGGCAGCAGGGGAGCAACCCCACCTTAGTGTCAGCCCAAGCAGAGAAGGGAGAAAGGAGGAGCCATGAGAATGAGGTTTCTAGCTGCCAGCCTACAGACTGCTTGCTTCAAAGGGGTTCCTTGGCTCTTGGCCCTAGCAAGCCCTAAGCCCTGTAGTTAAAGAATCTGTAGCAGCTTGCCCCCCAAAGCCTGAAAAAAAAAGATTGTACCAACCTTTAAAAAAAATTCTTGAAAATATATCCATGGGCTGTTAGCCACCAGTGTACATCTGCCCTTTTCCTTCTGGTGAAAGTAAGACCTCCCCTCGCTGATACTTCTTCAGAAGTTGGGGATCAGAGTTGGGACGAAAGCTGAGCTAGGCTTCCATTTGAAGTGATCCTTGTGGGTGCTTTCTGGTTCTAGAGGGCCAAGGTGACCTTTTGGAAACTTTGAAGGAACATTGACTGACAGGCCACCAACTGAGTCCTTTTCATATTTGCAGGAGCTGGGTGGTACCACACAGAGTGTTCCAGGTGTCACTGTCTTATTCATTGCTCTTTCAAGACCATATATGGGCAGGCGCCAAAATCCTTGTCCAGTGTTGTTTTGATTTCACAACCTTCGGTGAGTCACCCCAGTAACCATGCTTGCTGTTAAAAGCTCATGAGTCTCACTTCCCATCTCTGTGAGACTCAAGACTACCTCCTAACTGTATCTAGAACAGTGGTTCTCAGCTTTCCTAATGCTGCAACTTTTTTTAACACAGCTCTTCATATTGTGGTGAACCCCAACCATAAAATTCTTTTTGTTGCTACTTTGTAACTGTAATTTTGCTACTGTGAATTATAATGTAAATATATGTGTTTCCCCCCCCCCCCGCTCATCTTAGGTGAACCCTGTGAAAGGGTGGGTTGACTCCCGCCTTTGCAACTCACAGTTGAGAACCACTGATCCAGATGGTAGAATGAAGAAACAGGAGAAGTGAAGCATTACTTAGTTAATCTGCTCTAACTCCCTAGCAGGTGCATGCTGCTCCTCGCCACCGGCCCGAATGTTTTGGATTCAGGAAGAAAGACACACACAGACACACACAGACACACAGACACACACAGACACACACAGAGAGAGAGAGAGAGAGAGAGAGAGACAGAGACAGAGACAGAGGAGAGAGACAGAGACAGAGAGAGACACACAGAGAGAGAACCTTCTATTTTAATAGGCCTTAAACACTTACAAACCTACCTGTGACTAACACACTCTCCCCTCTGATATTCCTCAGTTATTGCTTACTAAAAGCTATTTTCCATCCTGGCCACCATGGACCCAGGCCTGCCGCCCTAGTGGCTCATAACCCCCGACTATTTCATTTTGAGAGTATCTCTGTCTCTCTGTCCTACACTTCTCAAGCCGGGACCTTCTCCTCCCTGGCAATGGCTGTTCTCTTCTTCCCTTGTGTTCCTTGCCCAGGAACCTCAAAGTCCCGCCTCTGTCTCCCTGCCCAGTTGTTGGCAACTTTATTTACCAATTGGAACCAGCTGGGGGCAGGGACCATCAGCATCTCACAGGCAGACAGGTGAATTCTCCTGTAATTTAGGAACCCAATTAGCATAACATAAGCAATAAGCCAATTCCACAGCAGAGAAGAGACAATAGCAAGGATGGAGAAAGGAGGGAAGGGGGAAGTTGGGAGCTCTATGAATCAGCCTTGGCAGTATCCATGATCCTAAATTGGGGGATGGTTGACAGAACCTTCGAGTGGAATCTTAAAGGGTCTTTGGAAAGTCAGTTGTGTTGGATGGTATTTTACTGGGGCAAACACTTCACGTGCATTTTTCTGAAGTGGACACAAGTGAGAGGATGTTCTGCTAAAGCAAGCACACGAAAGAACACGTGATGAAGAATTCTTTGCTAATGAAGTGCACGTATTGGTCTGCCTTACATTGCGTAATTGAGCTTCAGTTGTCGGGACTCCATAGAGAGAAATGTAACCAAAAATCTTCTGGTTGTATGCTGTGGCTTCTTACCACTTCCTTGGACCCAAGTCGATTGGCAGAGTGATGACAGCTGACACAGACTCACATGGAGTTTTGCTAAGTCAGACATGAGGTAAGGCAAGGCCTGTGGAGGACATGTGATGTTTGGAGGGAGTATAAAGAGGACTCAGCAGATTGTGAGAAGAACTTGGCTTGCTTGCATAGCTAAAGCTTCCTGGTCTCATGTCTGTGTGTCTGTGCACATATATGCAGGTGTCCATGCGGTCCCAGAGGAGTATCAGATCTCCTGGCACTGGGGTTACACGTGATCATGAGCTGTGACGTGGGTTGTGGGAACTGAACTCTAATCCTCTGCAAGAGCAGGAAGTGCTCTTAACCTCTGAACCATTTCACCAGTCCTTATCTTACTTATCAATATTTATTTCCTAGTTTGATTTCCTGTGACGCAGTCTGATCATGTACCCCAGACTAGCCTTGAATTTACAACAGCCTTTCTGCTTCAGCCTCCCAAGACCTGGAATTACAGGTGCAAGTCACCACGCCTGACATCAGAGCAGACTTTCCCCTCCTCCTCTTCTTCCTCCTCCCTCCTGTCAAGGGACAAAGGAGACAGAATATGGGCAACACCCAAGAAATTCCAATCACCTTTTAGGGACCATGAAACAGGTACAACCAGATTCTCAGCTTTAACCTAGAGAAGAATTTCAAGGTGAGCCTGCATGATGCAGAGTGAGAGTTTATTAAGAGACATTTTAAATATAGATTTAAAAAAAAAAACATGAGGATTAAATAGAAAAAGAGCCGTCAGAAAGGAATTAAGACACAGCAGAGCACGGGTCTGGACTTCCTAAAGAGGGACCCATCCTTCATTGCATTTGCAAGAGCTATTCGCATCATTTCGGTAGGCTGGAGTTGTCTTCAAAGGGTTGAAGAGGAGCCTAACTGACATTGCAGGGTGGTTCCCCATGGGCATTTGACAGAACCGATAAATCAAAGCGGGGGGATCACAGGGAGCCAGGAAGCTAAGATATCTTCACTGTAAATGAAGTTAATAGTCTTGTTTGAGATGCCCAGGAAATGTCTGGGGGGAGGAATGAGGTCCTGCCCAAGGTCATATGGCTTATGCTGTAAGCATGGTCCCCTGACATTTTTATATTTATGAAAAAGAAATGTGTCTGTGTGCTTCACAGCAGATGTCTATTGTGCTGGAGTTCTTGCTTCTGTACTGGAGAGAAGCTTCCAAATAGACACCAGGGTGAAGTGTCTCCTTTCCTGCCCCAAGTCCCCATAATTTCCTGCCTTTCTTATCTTCTTTCTTCACCTCCTCTTTCTCTTCCTAATTTTTTAAAGGTCGACATAGAATGTAACAGGTTTCATTGTGGCATCTTCATACTTGTGCAGTCACAGTTTGATTTTTGCCTAATTACCACTTAAAAAACAAAACAGTGAAAAAAAATTTTTTTTTTGATTCTCTGTGTAGCCATGGCTGTCCTGTCCTGGAACTCACTCTGAAGACAAGGCTGGCCTCAAGTTCAGAGATTCACCTGCCTATGCATTGTGAGTGCTGGGATTAAAGGCATATGCCACCACCACCTGGCAACAGGAGACTTTCTTTGTCTCCCCTTCCCCTGCCAACCCCTTTTCTTTCTCCTCCTCCTCCTCCTCCTCCTCCTCCTCCTCGTCTTCTTCTTCTTCTTCTTCTTCTTCTTCTTCTTCTTCTTCTTCTTCTTCTTCTTCTTCTTCTTCTTCTTCTTCTTCTTCTTCTTCTTCTTCTTCTTCTTCTTCTTCTTCTTCTCTTCCCTTCTTCCTTCTTTCCTTTTCTTTCTATCACAGATTCACTATTCACAACAAACCTGTCTGATTCTGAATCTTCCTACTTCAGCTTCCTGCATTTTGGGGTTTCAGGAGTGAGTCTTCAACCTAACAATATCTTTATTTCATGTTTACATTAATGATGCCTGGGTAGTATAAACAGTTCAAAAATTGAAAAAGGGGAAAGATGCACATAAAGCCATTTGTATTATGACAGCTAAGTACAAATGTGAAGTTTAGTAAAAATGTGTGTACACAGACTTATTCTTCTGTTTTATAAACAGTCAGCAATATTCACTTCTAGGCCACTATCTGGAGCTCTTTAACAATATGGTTCTGACTGGGTGTGATGACATAGTGGCTCTCTCACACTTTGGTTTATCATGCCCTACCCTTGCACATTTAGTTTGCTTCTGATTGTTCAATCCAGTGAACAGCTATTCATCCTCATGAAGCATCCTGTGGCCATGACTATTTCTTGAAGTGGAATTACTATATCAAGAAGCACGTATGACATAAGACTTTTTATTCACTTTGCCCTCTCAAGGGTCACATCTTTATTTCTTAAATGATGCTATAGTTAGGATTAAACTTTTTATATTTAGTTGTGTATAGATGTGTGATGAATGTGGGTAAACACAGGGCCAGATTGAATTCCCTGGAGTTACATACAGGTGGTTGTAGTCACCTGATGTGGGTGGTGGGAATTGAACTCTGGTCCTCTACTTTGCAGTGAGCCTGTAGTTGGCATGTACTTCTCACTGAAGCACACATCAAAAGTACCTTCAGTTGCTCTATCTTGTCTCCCAGGAGGTGCCTACTTTCCTCTTTAAGGTTTGAGTTGCCCCCTTTTTCAATATTTAAAAATTATGGATAAATAAGTCCAACAGAAACCTGACCATGTTAACAGGTTTTAAGTGTGTACATGAGTGGCACTAATTATGTCAACATTGTGTGTTGCCATCACCATACATATTTTTCAGAGATCTTCATCCTGCAAAACCAAAACTTTATATCTGATAACCAATCCCTATCTGCCACTCTCTGCAGTTCCTGGCATCCACCCATCTGTTTTCTGTCTCTGAAGTCTGGCTACTCAAGAAAGCCCATGTAAGTGAACTGGGCAGTGGTTGTCCTTCTGTTTCTGGCATATTTCGCTTAGCGTAGTATTTTCCAGGTTCATCTACACAGTCACTTGTGTCAGGAGTTCCTCTTTTGAAGGCTGAATAATATTTCCTTGTATGTCTAGATCAAATTTGCTATACGTTCATCTGTTGGTGGACACATGGCTACTTCCACGTTTTAGTTCTTGTGAGTAATGCTGTCGTGAACTTGGATGTACAAACGTGTCCTCAAAATTCTGCTTTCAATTCTTTTGTATTACACTAAGTACTGGAGTTGAATTGTCACATGGGGATTCTAGTTTTCATTTGGAAGGAGACTAGCCATATTATTTTCCACAGAGGCTTTGGCGTTTGGGTTGAAGTGCAGTCTCTAGCCCTTTTGCATTCTCACCATTTGTATTTTGTCTCTCTGATAGCCGTCCTGATGGGGGTGAGGTGCAGTACATGATTATTTGATGTGCCTTTCACCAATGATCATGGATGTTGAACATGGCTTCATTGGCGGCTGACATTTGCCTATTTTTTGTGGGAGATGGTGTACACATTCAAATTCTTTGACTGTTTGGAACTCAGTTCATTTGAGTGGGAACCTCCAGTTCCCATTCTTTTCCTAGAGTCTAGCACTTGGCTTCCATGACACCATGGAGTCTCCCTATCCATCGCTCTATGGCAAATTTAGGCAGATAAAGGCCCTCCCTGTTCATGTGGTGGACTCCCTCAAACTTCCCAAGATAGGAGCTGGCAGAGCACATCAATTAGGGAATGAGTTCTTAGATTACAGAAAGATGCTGGCCCTGCTCTGTAATTGTTTTCAGAAAAATCAGTTCCAAATCATGCATTTAGAAAAAACAGAGTCATTTTCACTGGGAAATTTGCTTGGACTTTCATCAGAGTTGGAACCCTAGATGGCAAGTCATCAAAGGCTCTGTCCACAGTCTGGAAAGGTTTCCCTAACAGCTGGGGGCTCCACGAGAGCTCTACTCAAGTTCTTTTAAGTAGGGATGACTGATTTTCACTTTTGTTCCAACATCAAATGACAATGTTCATATTGAGGACAGAATATTTGTCCTCTACTGCTTGGACAGATTGCTTTCTTTTCTAGGGGAAAATCATCTTGAAAGCTACAAATTCTCTCAACAGGAGTGAGTTTGTTGAAGTAAAGCTGAGGGACCTGTGCCCAGGGCTCATACAGTCCCTACTGCCTGACTCCTCATGACTGATGGAAGCAGCTGACAGGTCTGGAACATGTTTTGGAGACTATGGGGGAGACATAGTGTTGTCTGGATTTTCCTTTAAGACCCACAGAAAGCTCAAGTGTGACTGAATTGGGGATGGGGAAGGGAATGGCTATTACTGTGGCGATTGAGCAGAGGGATCCAGACAGTGTCAGAAAGATGTGGTGTGCTGGCTGGTCTTATGTTAACTTGACACACAAATTAGAGTTACCTTAAAGGAGGGAAACTTAATTGAGAAAATGCCTCTATAAGATCTGTCTATAAGGCATTTTCTTAATTAGTTATTGATGGGGAGGGCACAGCCCATTGTGGATGGGGCCAACCTTGGGCTCGTGGTCCTGGGTTGTACAAGAAATCGGGTTGAGCATGCCAAGGAAGGAAGCAAGCCAGTAAGCAACACCCCTCCATGACCTCTGCATCAGCTCCCTCCTCTAGGTTCCTGTCTTGAGTTCCTGTCCTGACTTCCTTCAATGCTGAACAGCTATATATAAGTATACACTAAATAAACCCTTTCGTCCTCAACTTGCCCTTTGGTCATGGTGTTTTGTTGTAGCAATAGAAATCTAACTGAGACATTTGGAAAGGACTATAAGCAAAAAGGAAGAGTCAGATCTGGGGCACAGGTTCTGCCACACTTCCCAAAACGATGTGGGCAAGCTGACTTGAAAGATGGTTTTGAGGGAGCCCATAGGACCTCCACCCAAGAGAAAAATGTTTTTACAGGATGCCCCTACAGCAATGGCAGGGGTTAGAGAGTTCATTCTGGAATCCAATGTGTGGGTGTATATACAGTTGGTGGATTGCCAGGATCAAAGGACACTCTTTCTAACTAGGCAAAGTCACGCCAAGCGTCAGTGGTAACACTGAGGGAAGTTAATTTTGTGCTGTAATTCTAGTCTCATAGCATCTTTAAGAGTTTCTCAACCAACTCAGGTGATTGTCATTGCCAGTAGCTCTTGGTCAGGAACAGAACACAATTGCATTACAAAGTGCATCAATCTTGCACTCATTCATCTCGACAAATATTTATTAAGGCCTTAGTGTATGTCAAGTGTTATTCTGGGTGCTTGAGATTTACCAGCGGGCAGAGAGCACAATATTCCCTCTATGAAGATGACGGTATCATGGGGTGAGTTGACTGGGTAAACAACACACATAATGAACGAATTAGAATGCAGTGAGTGTTAGGGAGCAAAGGTTAAGCTTGCAAATCACAATTTCTCAACCATAAAGCTACTACTCCCACAGTGATTAATAGATGTCCTGAGGAGGATGTGTTGAGATCATGCGATCTATCCTTTCTCCTAAAAATTTGCATTTCAAATTTTCTCCCTCAACAGATTGCCTGTAACACGATTTAAGATTTATTTTATTTATAGGTATGTACCTCTAAGTGTGTGTATACCCCATGTTCAGATGTATGCAGAGGCCACAAGAGGGTGTCAGGTGTCCCGGGGCCAGAGTTACAAACCGTGTGAGCTGCCTGCCCTGGGTGCTGGATACTAAACTTATTCTGTGAAGACTCTTAACTATGGAGCATCTCTCCAGCCCCTACCTGCAACAACCTTAGCTTCTGGGTTCTAGTGGCCATTCTGTAAGCTATTCATTCCTTCTAATTATATTAGGAAATTCATCTTCCCCATATATCTGTTTATTTACAAATAACATTGTTTCAAGTCAAAAGTGAGTTCCAATCCAGAAACATTTATCTTTATCTCATTATATAGTTTGGACTATGGAGACCCATTTCAGATTAGACCTTGTGTATTAACAACATGGACCTAACTGTTTGAGTACTCATGAGAGAGGGTATCCCTACTCCTGTCCAGAAATCAACTGCCTCTCACAGAAACCTTGGCTCCTTGCAAAAGGTGTCCAGACATGAGGTGTGCTCGGAAGTCTCTGGATGCCATTGCTTTTATGTTCTCTAGGGAACTGGTCTTAACAAGATGAGTGTGTGTGCGCACCCATGCAATACACCAGAATTGAAACTCTTAAGTTCATCGTGGTGCTTCTCATTCCAATTTATACCCCAGACTTTTGTAACATCTTTTTCTGGCAGTGACAGCCATGATCCTTCTTAATTAAAATATACTTATTTGTTCAGTCTTGGCATGCATTAAAGCAGTGCCAGAAATGCTAACACATGCTCTCATGAGAAACTAACTCACGCACCACACTTGTACAGACCACTTTTTCTTTTTAGCTTTCCAACATGGACATAAAATGATGTTGCCAAACATAAGTTAGTTGGGTTCCTTTCTTCTCTATTTTCTTCAATGTGGATTTTTTTATTCATTTGCAGTATAATTCAGTTCATTTATTACAATTTTTCCCATATTATAGTTGATTGCTCTTAAATCTACCTACAGTAAGATTCCCTATAGCACAAAGTTTTATAGGTTCTGATAATCAGATAGAGTGGTGAATCTGTCTCAATATCATGACATACAATGATCCTGTTCACCGGATTGTTATTACTGTTTATAATTTACCCTGCTCTATCTGCAAACCTAGCATTTGGAACTTCTGATACAATATGGGTCCTTGGTGGACACTATGGTTGTGGAGATTTTATTAAAAAACGTTATGGAGTCCTATAAGTTCATTCTAGAAACTTTAGTTTTAGCAGCTGTAGATTTTGTGTGTGATACATTTGAGTTTATTTTTGTGTATGCCTTATGAGCTATGGTTAGAGTTGATTGTGTGAGAGTGTATGTGACTTTCTTGACACTTTTCATCTCATTCATGTCACCCAATTTTTAGTGTAGAGTTGTTCATGTTATCTCTGAAATTATATTACTGTGTTTCCTCTTTCAGTTTATGAACATTCCCTGAGTGCATTGATTACATAGTCATTCCTGATTTTAGCCATAGAGTCTTCTGTATTTCTTGGCCAATCAAACTAAAGATCTCTTAATTTTGTTGTTGAATTGGGGCATTTAACACATCTCTCTCTCTCTCTCTCTCTCTCTCTCTCTCTCTCTCTCTCTCTCTCACACACACACACACACACACACTCACACACACACTCACACATACATTCAATAAAAACTCAAGTAAAAACTTCGCTTGTGTATATCTCCAGTTCTTTTTGGAGACAGGGTCTCACTATGTAGTGTTGGCTAGCCTAGAACTCGAAATGCAGACCAGGCTGGTCTTGAACTCCCAGTGATCTTCCTACACCTGCCTCATGAGTGCTGGGATTAAAGGCATGCGCCACCATGCCCTGCAGTCTTCAGTGTTCACCATGAGTAAGTCCTGTAAACATGCACTTTTGTCATGCATGGGCCCCTGAAGTATCTTCGTGACTAGTGTAGTACTAGCTCAATTGAGCATAGCGCTTCTGAAATACCTAAAACTGATGAGTCTCCAACTCTTTACTGAGGGAGTTTGTGCTCACCCATGTCGGTCACAACTCTGCTTTCATCTTTACTTTTTCCTTAAAGAGGCTGAAAGTCAAGCAGAGATGATATCCCAGGGCCACCCCAGCTCATTACCCAACACACACCACTCTGATTTCATCAGGTTCACTCTTGTTTTCTGGAATTAGAATTTGCAAATCATGTTAGCCTGCTGTAGTCCGAGGTTCCACTTCCTCCTCAGACATACTGTTTTCATCCTTATTAGATAATACCAGACTGTTTTCCAAAGTATTTTTTAGAATCAATTTATGCTTCTACCAGAAATGAGAATTCTTACTGCTCTATACCTTTACTAACACTTGGTTTCACTGGTCCTTTGTCCATTTTATGCTCACTCTGCTGACCTATTTGGTTTCTGGATGCTGTCCTTGGATGAACAGATTTATACGTGAAGACAAAAGGATCCACCCTCCACTTTCCTTGTTACTAGTCATTTCCAGTCCTGAGTCATGGAGATATTCTGCTGTACTCTCTCCCCAAATCTGTATTTTTTCCACCAAAAATTGTTTTTGTGGGTATCCAGTTAACACCGTTAAACAAGAACAAGAACAAGAACAACAACAAGAACAACAACAACAACAACAACAACAACCATCTTTTCCAGAATACTTTTGCCTTCAGACCTCACTCCTGTATATCGGTCAATGACTGTTAATGTTGGCCTTGCTGGTGTATTTGTGCTTCAGTGTGGCTGGACTTCTACTTGATTCTTAGAACACATAAATACCTTTTAATAAAATTAAAACTCCAAAATATAACTTAAGCAACTTCTAAATTTTGTCCTACTATATAGTCTTTACATGTTTTTAAAGCTCTTTCATTAGTTTCAAAGCAATTAGTAGTGTAAAAACTCTATCTTAAAGATATGAGTCCAGTATTCTAGAATGCCTATGTGTCAACTGAAATTTGCATTTGGCAAACACGAAGCCCTCACAGCCCTCATTTCCCTCCAGTGCTTCACAATGTAAACACCAGCCATGCTTCCTGTGTGATCTCATTCAAATAACCCAACTGCGGTTGCTGTGCGCTGTGGTTACTGTATTCTCACTATTTGTTTTGAATCTGCTGTTAAAACACAGGACCATGCAGAGCCAGATGAAACACAAATACCAGTTCTGGATAGTTACAAACTTACCTTGCAAACAACTTGATTATTAAAAGCTTTTTTTGAATTCATTTCATGTGGGGTATAGTGCTTCTTTAAAAAAATCTTTCTTTACATTTCAACAGTTAAGACGTAATGTACACATACTTTCTTGCAGTAGAGGTCTAGACATCTTGGCAAATGCTTCATGCCATGTAACCACGCCCACCATTAAGATTTAAATTTTCTATCAATCTCCCTATTATACTTGATGGTGAGGCTCTCCTCCCACTGTGCTCTAGAAATCTATTTTCTATCTCTGTTGCTTTTCTTTCCAGGATGTTATAAATGGCATTGTTCAGCACAAAACCTTAAGTCCATCTTGCTTAATTTAGAGTGTATATCAGGGTAAATCAACCTCTCTATCTCTCTGTATCTGTCTGTCTATCTGTTTGTCTGTCTGTCTGTCTGTCTGTATCTATCTATCTATCTATCTATCTATCTATCTATCTATCTATCTATCTCTATATCTCTCTTCCTCTTTTCTTTCTTTCTTTGCTTCCCATAGCCATGAGGAGAGCAGGTTTGTTTTGACACATGTCCCCCTACTATGATCTTCTGCTTTGGAAGAAGAGTGTTGGGTAGATGGTCGATTGAAACCTTTGAACCATGAGCCAGAATATCCCTCTTCTCTTTTTAAGTTCACTATAATAATATTGAAGCTATTTATTATAGGAAAATGACATAATTAGTTTTGCTATTGGCAATTTATCAAGAACATTTGCTTTACTTGCTGTTTGATTTTAATAACATGGCAAAATTCTTCTGGAATTTTATGGTATCAGCCTTTGCTACAAATTCAAATTTCTAAATTAAGAAAATCCTCATTTAAAATCTGCTAAGATCTTTTAAATTTATACAAAGAATAGTGATTATTCCCTACATACTGGTCAGAGGCCTAGGTGTAGACAAGGGGAAGGCCAGGTTCTAGACAAAGCCACTTAGACATTTGTTTTACTTTGGAGCTGTGGGTCATTGTTCTATAAGTTGGAAATGGCAGAGGGGTCAGGATACTGGCCTAAGGGCCTCTGAGATGATGAGCCAGGGAACTGAAGCTGAACCAGCAGTGTCATTAGAAAGAACAAAGGTGAGCATAGACAGTGACCAGAGGGAGTCTGTGCACCAGAGGACACAGTGCATTTGCAGGGAAGGTATAGCTAGAGTGAAATCAGGAAACGACAAGTGCTTGTGGTTGCAGTCAGGGGCTGGAACAAGAGTTATCAACTTTGCTTGCATAGAAATGGCAACTGGGGGTGGAGGGATTTGTTTTTTGTTTGTTTTAATGGGCAGGTTTTTAGGTCTTACTCAGGGGCAATAGTTACAAATTTGGAAGGGAGTGGGTTGCAAGTGAGTTAAGAAAGGGCTTGGAAACACAGTGAACTTGGCGGACAGATGGAATCACCTGTCTGGATGGAGAAGAATGAGCAGCCAGATCTCTCAAGCTGGTCTGGCATCCATTGGAGGTCAGGAGGCCTGGCAGCTTTGTGGGTTTTTAAACCTGTAAAGACCCCTAACTATTGTGTAATCAAGCTCGCCTTTGTCCACATGTTGGGGCTTCCAGACAGTTGACAGCTAAGTTCAGGGCTCATCTCTGGGAAGTGTGCATACCGTCACAGAGATCTCGATCTGGTGTTGGCGCCTTTGTCCCTCTGCCCTTATTCAAACCCATTGTTTATTTTCAAAGTGCATTTATTTGGGAATTATATGAATCTTTCTAAAATACATGGACTCATGTTTATCCAGGGTAGATGATAAATCAATTCTTAGAAAAGAGTCCTTTTGTGTGTAAGGGGAATATAGACACCTGCTCATGTGCTGGGAGGTGGGGTAGGGGATGAGGGTAGGAAGTGAGGGTGGATCAGACATTGATGTTGAATGTTTCCTCTCTGACTCTCCACCTTATTTTTAAAATCTAAAATAAATTTCATCCAGAGCCCTTTTCTTAAAGATCTTTTTAATTAAGTTGAGAATTTTATATTATGTATTTTGATCGTATTTATTCCATCCTGCCCAGATCCTCTTCCTGTAACCTCTCCTTCCCCTCAACCAATGGAGACCAGTTTCTGGTTTTTTTTTTTTTGGTTGGCCAAAAAAACTTCTGGGCATGAGGACTGCCCGAGAGCGTGGCTGATATGCTAGGGGCCACACCACTGGAGAAACCTGAGTGACTCTCTTTCAGCAGCAGTCCGATGCCCAATAGCTTCTCAAACGGGCATGGTACTTCACACCGACCTCCGCCACAGGCTGGGATTTTATCTGGCTTGAACTTGCACAGATCTTGTGCACACTGTCACCAGGGCTTTTCATCTTGTTTTCAGGCTCTCACTGAACCTGGAGCTTATATTGGCTAGACTGGCTGACCAGCGAGCCCCCGAGACAGCCTGCCTTTGCTCCCCCAGCAGTGGGATTTCAGGAGCACACGAGGGCCATGTCTGGTGCTTTACCTGGCTGTTGGGGAATCCAAATTCAGGTGTTCTTTGTACTTTTCCCACCGAACCATCTCCCAAAGTCCAGAAAAGTTTCTTCATATTGGAAAATAAGTTATTTGACACCCCATTAATAACTTTCCTAGTGCATTTAATATATTCTGTTTTTATTTTTTTGGTCATTTTCCTAAATTTTATTTATTATAAGGGAGAAACACTTCGATTTAACCTTATTTTTCTTGGATAAGTAACAGAACATATTCAAGTGAGGGGAAAAAGCAAATTTACATAACCTCCTTATGTTAAATAATATATTAGATGACATCAGTGTTGTTCCCTTTGTTTCTGATAGGTCTGGAGAGTTTCATACTATTTTAGCCAAGACTGACAAAGAAGAGTTTACTCAATTAACCCCAGCAACTGTAGACGACACTTTCAGTATTCTGTTTGGGCCCAGTTATATGTATATGATAGGTCTGGTGGGTTTTGAAAACTTAGTTTGCTTTTTGAAGTTGATTGATCACTGTGTACAGATTGTGTGCCAGATTGGGTCGCTCTGCTGTTTGATCAGACATGGTAATATTCTAATCTCTCTCCCTTTCCCCAACTTTCTCTTTCTTCCCTCCCTCCCTCCCTCCCTCCTTCCCTTCCCTTCTTCCCTCCCTCTCAATGTCATCTCTTTATTTCTTTTCAAATTTTGTCCTTTTTGGTAAGACAAAATCACTTTATTCTAATACAAATAAAACATCCCATGATGGTTTAAGGACCCTTTGCTTTCTAAGCTTCTGTTCTATCTCATATGAGAGGTAGACTGTAATTCCATATTCCTTATAAAAGGGGGGGGGGCAAAGAAATCACGTCATGCATTCAAAGCACGGAGATCCATGCCTGGCATATTGTAAACAGTTTATAGATGTCCATTTGAAAAGCTGAACCTCTCGCCCTGATCCTGGTACTGCACAGTGTTGTTCTAGCCAGCATGACAAATCTGTAAGCATCTCCCGATAAAGACGGGTTCCTTATGAACAGTGGATGGATCTCTGTCATGTCCCCACGATGCCAAGTTCATAGACTCAGCAGTGAATTTAGGTTTCTGGCTCTGAATCATCACAAATGCCACTGGTGTGACTGAGCCAACGCGCTTCAAGGATTTTCAGGAATTTTCCAGGAAACTGCCTATAAAAGTTTTCAGTCTGGCTTCCTAGATCCTTCTGCCTTCACATTTTTGTCAGTTGCTGGTTGATTCAGTGTCTCAGCTGCCTTTTGAGTTCACAAATGAATTTCTGACTTCCATGATGCTTACAGGATGTGTGTATCTGGTATGTTGGTTGTGTCTTTACAAAGCTCCCCCCATCCACTGTCCCCCAAGCTTGTGAATTGGCCCTACAGAATCTGATGCAGTATGTATCTTAATGATTTCTCCCGGAGCGTTTTCCCTCGCTGTTCTCAACGCCTTTGGGAATTCATGGTGGTGTAAACTGACGAGATACAGTGTTTTTTCCTCCCGCTCCTGCTTAATGGAACATCCCACCAGGGAATTTTCTAATTTTCAGGACGTGTGACACTTTTTGTTCAGTTTTTCTACGCCAACAAATGTCATCACCAAATCCCTAAGTCTGTGGCTTTGGATGTGACCCACCTTTATACTCGTGGCTCCAGAAAAACTGGGGAAATCCCATTTACAAGCTACAAGGCAGGAAGTTCTCAGGCTCAGAACCAAGATAAATCTGGGGCTGGGGAGAGCTGGGTGTAGATTTGACTAATGAGGAATGGACTCCCAGACACCCCATCCCTCTGTTCAAAAACAGGCATAGAAATGCAGTGGACACTGTTTTCTGAGATGGAAATGATGTCACTAAGAATGCCAGCCCAGGTACAGGGGATGTGTTCCCTCTCTGATGTCCTGGTACTGCAGTCACTTTAATAGCACTTTACACTGCACAACTCAACCTGGATTCTGAAGCCGCGGGAAATAGTTTGGCTGTGCGTGTGATTCATGGCATACTGGTTTCTTCCTAACTGGGGTCTTTCATCAGTCGTTTAAAAATAATATCTCAGGCTTTTGGTTTTATCAAAAGATTTCATAGCCCACTGATTTCATTCATACTGTCTCTACAAACCTGGTTTTTAAATAGGAAAAAAATCATGACCTAAACGTATGGTTTAAAAACTCATGTTTCCTTTTTAAAAAGGAGGATATACGCGAGAACATAGGGATATCTGTCTTCATCGTAGCCTTCCACTTATCCCAGGCAGTCTCTTCTGTGATACCATCGCTACTAACTTGATTTGTATCTTTCTGGAATATTCCCAGGCATGGGAACCTATATATGAATATCCATTCTGTGCCTACTCCTTTGTACCTTGTTTTTCCCACTCAGAGTTTCTTCCCATTGCATCGCAGAGTACCGGACATTCTTTTTAAAGCAGTTAGGCCAGTCTTTTGCATTTTGATTTAGGAACAGGAAACCTGGCATTGTTTTTTGCCTTCTGCTCCAGCCATCCACTGAGCACCCCACCTGGAAAGGCCTCCTGTGGTATAATTATGGTGGCTCTAGGAACTTCTTCTAGTTTCACAACATTTCCTCTCCCCAGCATCTCCAGGCCTGCAGATCCTTAATTAGACCTGGATAGCTTTGATTTTAGCTTTGCCCACCTGCTCCAACACAAATCATCTTGGGGATCTTGTGTTTCATCCCAGTCTTAGAACCAATGAATCTCTCAGACGTTTTCCTGGGAAGGCATTTAACTTCAAAAGAAAACAATCCAAATTGGGGGCTCTGTGAAATGAGTATCGTGTGACTTTATTGCTGAGGAGATGTCTACTCACCTCAGAGAGACAATTGGACACAAATCAAATTATATTAGACTTACCTGTAGGAATATGGGTGAGGGAAGTGTTATAGATAGGACTCAAAGACAGTATCAACACAACCCCAACACAGGTAACTTCCTACGAAAGCAGGAAACCTGGAGCTCACTGCAGAACTTGCAAGCATCTTTTCCAGGTAGCATGTACGTGCTTGTATAAGCAACAGGAAGTACAAGCATGTGGGTGGAGGGACCTAAAGAATCTGGTCAGGGACTTTCAGAAGCTATTGACTTCCTGAGTGTTAAAGCACTTCCTTTCAGGATGCAAAGTTTTACGTCCCTTTAGAATATCCTGGATCTTAAACAGCTTCCCTTCAAGAAGGAATGCTTTATTCTCAGGGGAAGTTGCTGTACAGCAGAGGGCATGAGTATCTGGGGGTGGGGGGGGTGGAGATAGGAGAGCCAGAGCCTCTACTTGATCACTCCCCAGGTTTCTTCCCCTAGCCAAGTCCCTGTCTCCCAAGGTCCCTCATGGCTCATGGTCCTGTTAAAGCAAGAGGGAATACACAGAGGCTTTCTCTTTTGTTTTCCATTCATCACAATGACCCTCAGGAGTCCTAGAAAAAGAGTCTTGCCTTTATTAAAGTCTCAAGAGTTCCCATCTTTCTGAAAAACAACCACATTGTTAACAGGAAAGGAGTTATGATTCTTGTTCTAGAAAAACGAACAAGTGCATAATAATAATGTTTATTATTATACATGCTATTTATTGAGCATGTATTTACTGAATGCTGGGCACTGTGTTGGGCAGCTCTGCATATTTAGTCTTAGTATTTCAGACAATGGGCTATTGAAACTGAGGGGGAAGGGGCCAAGCTTCCACCTTCATTTGCTTTTAGCTACCTGCTTTTAGTTGTCAAAAGCACTGGGTTAGGCAGCTGAGCTGTGCCGTGTTCATTTCCCATTAGCTTTGCTCTAGATGCTGGGTCTACCAGGTACATCATCAAGATGGGGGTTCCCTGGGTTGTTTTTAGGAAAACCACTGCTTGCTGTCTCACTCAAAGAGTTGAAACCACTGGACTGGCATCAGATCAATGACCTCATTTGAAATCAAAAGGCCCAAACATCTACCCTTATATGGGCTAATGTCACTACTTTCTGAATCCATATCCCATGAATGGCTGCAAAGATCATTATACAAATGAAGACCACTCACCCTCCACTTACATTTCCTTGGGCTTCAGATCTCCATGTTCTTCTTTCCGCAAACCCCTCTCTGTTGGTTACCTTTATCATTGTTGCAACAAAATACTGAACAATAGCTTATATGGAGGAAGGATTCCTTTTGGCTCACCACTTGAGTGTCTGGTCTGTTGTGGACAGGAAAGCATGGAAGTGGGAATGGTTGGTGGCTGTAGGTGTGGCAGCAGGAGCATCAGGCTGCCTGCTCACAACTCTGTGGATCAGGAATTAGAAAGAGGCCAGGAGGTCATATGTCAAAGTCTACCTGCTAGTGACCCACTTCCTCTAGTGAGATCCTACCTTTTAAAGTTTATACCCATTCCAATCTGTGCCATCAGCTAGGGACCAAGCATTGAGATATATAAGCTTGTAGGGTAGATTTTGCATTTGAATCATAGCAGTTCCTAAACTTTATCCTTGGGGAGGCAGATTTAGTACTCTCTTCTGTTTCTGCCTTGTAAATAAATGCTTCTCTTTTGCAAACCTGACAGTTCCATGATTGGTTGGCATATGGTTCAAAGGACAAAAATAGGCCACAATGAGGTATCATTACCCTTGTTTTACCACCACCACCACCACCACCACCACCACCACCACCACCACCAACAACAACAACCACAACAACAATACCCTAGGGCTCAGACCGTTTCATTGCTTGAGGTAGTCAAAGACTGAGTTGGTAGACTCCTGCTCTATGGTTCCACTTCAGCCCTGTGAGGCTAATAAAGGGCCTGTTGGGCTCTATCAAGTGTGGGCAGGGACTGCTGGAGATTGGAGGAGAATGGAGGCTATAGGTGAGCAGGCTGCATTGTGGGACATGAGGTGGCTTTAGTATGTAGAGCTGCGCACGCGCGCGCGCGCGCGCGCACACACACACACACACACACACATGTGAGCAGTCTTGTGTATATGGTTGACACAGTTTTATAACTATATCTTTAAAACCAAACTTCTTTAATAAGAATTACACTTATTTACTTTGGTGGTTCATGGTGGCTCTGTCCCACGCAATGAGGAGGTCAGAGAACAATTTTCAGGAATCAGTTCTTTCTTTCTAGCATGTGGGTTCCTGAGATGGAACTTCTATTTCCGGCTTGGTGGCAAGTGCATTTGCTGACTGAGCCATCTTGCCAGCTTATTTTAGCTATGATATTACAGGTGTCTTGAGGTCACCACAGGCATGTTTTCCTCACCTCTGATGAATATCACAGTGCCCGTGAAATGGCAGATGCTTCCTGTATGTTTCTTGATTAACTCTTGAGCCACATTTTTCTCTGGCCTCCCAGTGGCATTACAGGTGATTCAGAGAACCAGACCATCCAGGACATTGCAAAGCTGGCTCATGGGGCAGAAGGACATTGGTCAATGATGCACAGGGCTCAGGGCTGCTCTGTGGGCCTCCTGTCTGGGTTAATTGGGTCTTTGCTGTTCTCAGGGCACAGGTACTCTTTTCACCGTGGTGACATCAGTCATCTTGCAAAATGCATCTCTCTGCTCTTCTGTTTATGCCAGCAGCACTGTGGCTGGTTGGTCCTGGTTACCTTATGTCCTGGCCTCTGAGCATAAGGTAAGCATCTGTCTGATGTGTTTGTCATTATCCAGAGTGAAGTGTCCCCCTTGTACCTTCTTAGCCCATTATAACTTTTATACATGGTCCAACCAGGGATTCCTGCCTGTGGGGAGGTTGATCTAGGCAGAATCTAGAATTTTCATTGGATTTTATACATGTAGAGAAATACTCACCGCAATCACTGCTTTGTTCAATGTCCAGCTTTTGAATTTTGAAGGGATAAATACTGGTTTAAATATGCAGACAGAAGTCTAGCCAGGGAGGCAGATCCGTGCCTTGTTCAGCCATCATCTGAGAAGCTTCCTCCTGCAGCAGACGAGAACAAAGATTCACAGCTGGACAACATGCAGACAGTGAGACCTTGGGACATTCAGTGCTAACCGGGAGTTCTCCATCAAATTCCTCCTTTCAGAGCTCAGGAAACCTTGTGGAAGAAGAGGCAGAAAGAGTAGGAACCAGAGGGGATGGAGGACAACAAGAAAACAAGGTCCTCTAAGTTGATAGACGTGATGTACATGCAAACTCACAGAGACTGAGGCGGCATTCACACGGCCTGCATGGTCTGCATCAGTTAGGGTTCTAGAACTGAAAGGAGAAATGGTCACATGCTGTCCTAACTATCCCTGTCCCTAACTCAGAACCAACCTCCAATTGATAGCCACTTGCAAATGAAAATTTAGTTCTCTCCAAGGAAGTCTCACTGGGGAAACCAACTGCTCTTCAGGGTAGGCCCCGTGCTCAGCAGTAGATTCCAAGAGGAAGTGAGCTTAACGGCTTCTTTGGAGGCTCCTTGTCTCATAATGTTTTCAAGAATCATCTCTTTAAAAGTTCTTATCTTATTATTTTTATTTATATTTTATTTATATATTTTCTTCTCTCTTTTTACTTCAATGGCCTTTTAAATAGGTATTGTGACTTCCAGTTTAGTGTTTCCATAGGGTTCTTGGATGGGCAAACAAGTGGGTGTCTGTTTCTTGTGCCTTCTCTTGGGCTCTTTTCCTTCTGTCTGTTTGTTTTCTCCAGTTCTGAAATACATTGTTTTGATTGTTTTTAGATTATATGATATTGCAATGTATTATATTATCCTACAGAAGCCTGTTTACTTTTTAATGAGAGGCAGAAAGGGGTGGATGAAAATGGGATGGGAAGTGGGAGGAATTGGGAGGAGTAGATGGAGGGAAAACTGTAATCAGAATATGCAATATGAGAAAAAATTCCATTTTCAATAAAAAAACAAAATGAAACAAAAGGATTTCAGTAATGACTTTAATAAAAGCATTAAAATAAACATTTAGACAGTATTTACATGTGCTTAAATAAAAACAAACTTGTGAATTTAATAAACCCAATTCTTCCCAATTTTAACATCTTATCACATTTGTTTATTCATTCGTTTAATGTATTCATTTCTCTATCTATTTGTATGCATGTGTGTCTATAGGCTATGGTATATGTGTAGAGGCAGAGAGAGCCTTTGGGGGTTAACTTCTCCTTCTACCTTGTGGGTCCTTAGGGACTGAATTAGGGTGTCAGGTTTGGCAGTGGGTACTTTTACCCACTGAGCCCTCTCACCCGCCCAGTTCCTCCAAAATTTAAATTTTAATTTAAGTAGTCACAAATCTAATACTATCAGATCACTTTGGATTGCTTTAAATTGTTTATGGAACTGGGTGGGGGGGATGGTTCACTCTGCAACGAGCCAGCTGCACAAGCCTAGCCTGTGTTCTGGTTCCTAGCAATCATATAAAAGTGTCAGGCACTGTGGTGTTCATCTTAAACAGTGGTGGCATACACCCGAAGAACTTTATATCCTGCCACAAAGACACTTAAATATCCATGTTTATCACTGCTTTGCTTGCAGTAACAGAGAAGTGGAATATTAAAGTAGATGTCCATCATTAAACGAGTGGATGTGTAATGGATGATGAAGATGTGAGATATGCATACCGTGTGATTTTTCTCAACTATAAAGAAAACATGGGGGAACCCATGTCTCCAGAGGCATATGCAGCAGAGGATGGCCTGATCTGGCATCAGTGGGGGTGGCTCTGGGTCCTATGAAGGTTTGATGCCACAGCATAGGGGTGAGGTAGGAGTGGGTGGGTGGGAAGACCCCCATAGATGCTGTGGCAGGGAGGGGAGGGTGGTGGGAAGTGGAGGGGAAACTGGGGATGGGGAAAATATTTGAAATGTAAAGAAATAAAATAACTTATAAAATGAAAAAATAAGAAAGAAAACTGAAATTAGGAAATTTGCAAGATAATAGATGAATGTGGAAAGTACTGTATTAAATTAAGGGCTTATGACTCAGACTCATAAAAGACAAAAAAAAACCCCACATATTCTTTCTCATATGCAGAAAGGTTTTAATGTATTTATGTGCCTTTAATCGTTTATTTTATTTTATGTTTATTGAATTATTTATTTATTTTCATATCAAATGTTATTCCCTGTCCCAGTTTACCATCCAAAAATCCTATATCCCACCCCCTCTCCCCCTGCTATTATGAGGGTGTTCCCCCACCTATCTACCCACCTCTTCCCACCTCTCCACCCTGACATTTCCCTACACTAGAGGGTTGAGCCTTGATAGGAACAAGGGCTTCTCCTTCCCATTGGTACCCCAAAAGGCCATCTTCTGCTACATATGCAGCTGGAGCCATGGATCTGTCCATGTTTACTTTTTGGATGGTGGTTTAGTCCCTCTGAGCTCTGGTTGGTTGGTATTGTTGTTCTTATGGGGTTGCAAACCCCTTCAGCTTCTTCAATCCTTTCTCAAACTCCTCCAATGAGGACCCCATTCTCAGTTCAATGGTTGGCTGCGAGTATCTGCCTCTGTATTAGTCATGTTCTGGCAGAGCCTCTCAGGAGACAGCTATATTCGGCTCCTATCAACATGCACTTCTTGGCATCAGCAATATTGTCTGGGTAGGGTGGAATACATACACACACACACACACACACACACACACACACACACACACACACACACACACACACACATGGAGTGGATCCCAGGTGGGGCAGTCTCTGGATGGCTTTTCCTTTAGTCTCTGCTCCAAACTTTGTCTCCGTATCTTCTCCTATGAATATTTTTGTTCCCCCTTCTAAGAAGGATTGAAGCATCCGCCCTTTGGTCATCCTTCTTCTTGAGCTTCATGTGGTTTGTGGATTGTATCTTGTATATTCCGAGCTTTTGTGCTAATATCCACTTATCAGTGAGTGGATACCATGTGTGTGTTTTCTTGGGTTACCTCATTCAGGATGATATATTCTAGTTCAATCCATTTGCCTATGAATTTCATGAAATCATTGTTTTTGATAGCTGAGTAGTACTCCATTGTGTAAATGTACCACATTTTTTGTATCCATTCCTCTGTTGAAGGACATCTGGGTTCTTTCTAGCTTCTGGCTATTATAAATAAGGCTGCTATGAACATAATGGAGCATGTGTCCTGGAGCATCTTTGGGTATATGCCCAGGAGTGGTATAGCTGTGTCCTCAGGTAATGCAATGTCCAATTTTCTGAGAAACCTCCAGATTTACATTCAGAGTGGTTGAACCAGCTTGCAATCCCACCAACAATGAAGGAGTGTTCCTCTTTCTCCACATCCTCACTAGCATCTGCTGTCACCTGAGTTCTTGATCTTAGTCATTCTGACTGGTGTGAGGTGGAATCTCAGTATTGTTTTGATTTGCATTTCTCTGATGACTAAGGATGTTGAATATTTCTTTAGGTGCTTCTCAGTCATTTGATATTCCTCAGTTGAGAATTCTTGGTTTACTCTGTACCCCATTTTTAATAGGGTTATTTGATTCTCTGGAGTCGAACTTCTTGAGTTCTTTGTATATATTGGATATTAACCCTCTATCAGATGTAGGATTGGTAAAGATCTTTTCCCAATCTTTTGGTTGCCATTTTGTCCTAATGACAGTGTCCTTTGCCTTACAGAAGTTTTGCAATTTTATGAGGTCCTATTTGTTGATTCTTGATCTTAGAGCATAGACCATTGGTGTTCTGTTCAGGAAAATTTCCCCAGTGCCCATGTGTTTGAGGCTCTTCCCCACTTTTTCCTCTAATAGTTTGAGTGTATCTGGTTTGATGTGGAGGTCCTTGATCCACTTTGACTTAAACTTTGTACAGGGTGATAGGAATGGATTGATTTGCATTTTTCTACATGCTGGCCCCTCAGTTGAACCAGCACCATTTCTTGAAAATGCTATCTTTTTTCTACTGGATGGTTTTAGCTCCTTTGTCAAAGATCAAATGACCATAGGTGTGTGGGTTAATTTCTGAGTCTGGTGATTCCCCCAGAAGTTCTTTTATTATTGAGGATAGTTTTCACTATCCTGGGTTTTTTGATATTCCAAATGAATTTGCAAATTGCTCTTTCTAACTCTATGAAAAATTGAGTAGGAATTTTGATGAAGATTGTATTGAATGTGTAGATTGCTTTTGGCAAGGTGACCATTTTTGCAATATTAATCTTGCCAATCCATGAACATGGGAGATCTTTTGATCTTCTGAGATCTTCTTCAGTTTTTTTCTATAGAGATTGAAGTTATTGTCATACAGATCTTTCACTTGTTTGGTTAGAGTCATACTGAGGTATTTTATATTATTTGTGACTATTGTGAAGGGTGTCCTTTTCCAAATTTCTTTCTCAGCCTGTTTATCCTTTGAGTAGAGAAAGGCTACTGATTTGTTTGAGTTAATTTTATACAGAGCCACTTTTCTGGAGTTGTTTTTCAGGCTTAGTAGTTCTCTGGTGGAACTTTTGGGGTCACTTATATATACTACTATATCATCTGCAAATTGTGATATTTTGACTTCTTCTTTTCCAATTTGTATTCCTTTGACCTCCTTTTGTTGTCTGATTGTTCTGACTAGAATTTCAAGTACTATATTGAGTAGGTAGAGAGAGAGTGGGCAGCCTTGTCTAGTCTCTGATTTTAGTGGGATTGTTTCAAGTTTTTCTCTATTATCTTTGATGTTGGCTACTGGTTTGCTGTATATTGCTTTTACTATGTTTAGGTATGAGCCTTGAATTCCTGATCTTTCCAAGACTTTTAACATGAGAGTTGAGATAGGCTATGAAACTAGAAAGAAAGTAATGGGGATGGAACAAGAGTCCTTGGGGAAGAAAGGGACAAAGGAACATGGAGGTGGGTGTGGAGCCTTGAGGACAGCACAAGTAGAGTGAAGGAGGCCAAGAGTTCAAAACTGTACAATTTTAACTCTAGACAGTCTCAGCTACCACACAAATTCATACGGCTCAGGCAACCTGGAGTTCAGGGGAGTGTGAAGTGGGACTCTTCAGTGTGTGTGTAGTGGTATTAAATGCATCCTCAAGGAGGTGTTAGGATTTATGTCTTGTCTCCAGTTCCCCATTGTTTTTAATAAAGAATAGGGGAGCCACTAGGGATAAATACCATGTGAGTGGGTGCAGATGTACAGAGGTCTTAGGATAAAGCCAAGATTGTAGAAAATGCTGGAGGTAACTAAGGCCTGAGAATTTCCCATCATTTCTGGCAATGTTAAAGCTTTTATGATTTAATGACAAGGGGGTGGGAATAGAGGTGAACTCACTTGTACACACTCTGGAGGAGTTCTGCTGTAGGTGGGAGCTGGGAAATTTCTGGAAATTGGAGCAAAAGGGGGAAAGGGCGATTTTAGAACACTTTTCTTCTGAACTATCTTTTTAATTGAATTTAATAACTTCCTTTTAAATATCTTGATTGAGATATATGTTACATACCATAAAAGTTAAACACTTGAAGTGTGCTATTTTATGATCTACCAAATTGTGCAACCATTGCCATAAACCAGATTTGGAACACATTCATCACCCCAACAAAATTCTTTGCAACCTGTTTATAGTCAATCCAGTTCCCTCCCCCTGCCTCAGGCAAATGCTAATCTACATTTTGTCTCTGTAGGCTTGCCTTTCATGGGAAACTTATAAAAACAAAGCCAGGTAATATATTGCCTCTTACAGTAGGCTTCTTCATGTAAATACAGTTCATTCCTGTTGCAGCAAGTATTAGTACTTTGTTCATTGAAGTATCTCCTACAAGGCTATTTGGCATTTATGTAACTGCTCACCAGATGATGGGTGTTTTGGTGTTAGAAGATTATTATTTTAGGTGGATATTACTTTCATTTCCTTGGGCTTCAGCAGGGAAATATCACAGATTAGATAGCTTAAATAATAGATCTTGTTTTCTTATTGTCCTAAGATGTTGGAAGTTCAAGACCAGGGTGGGTGCTAGCGTGATCAGACTCTGATGGAAGCAATTTCATTGGCTTACAAAAATTCTGATGTGCTATCTTCTCATGTGTCCCAAAATATAGAGCAAGCACTTCTAGAACAGCATTGTACAAGAATATCTATTTTATTGGCTAAGGTCCCACCAGTCTGGCCTCCTTTAATCTTAATTACTTCCTTAAAGGCCTTATCTATAACTGGGGTAACATCATAGATATTACATATCTTTGACATGGTGTTGAATGAGAGAGATAGAATGATTGAGTACAAGGTTTCTCAATTTCACAGTATTGTTTTTTTTTGGGTCAAGCAATTTCTTATTATGGAAAATGTTTTGGGTATTGTGGGATATTTAGCAATGTCCTTGAATTCTATCTATCCTTTCAAAACCCAGTAACCTCATCCCAATTGTGACAACCAAAAATATACTAAGCAATGAGCAATTTGGGGAGGAAAAGGCAAGCACACATTCCATTTGTGAGCCACTGATGGAATAGAAAGAAAATTAACGGTGTAAGAGAGAGAAATGGGACTTGGGTTGGGGTGACTCAGTAGCTGAGTGGGTTTTCAGTGTGCACAAGGTCAGGGATTTAAATGGTAGCATCACTGTATAAAAACAAAATAGAGATAAAGGAGGGGCAGGAAGGGAAGAAAAGAGTGAAGAGAGGAGGGAAAGAAGAAAAAGAGAAAAAGAAAAGATAATCAATTATAAGAGCCAACTCCTAGAGTCAACGGAAGACAGAGCAGTGACTGGCCCTAAATAGCACCATGGAGAATGGATTTATGGAATGTAATTGAGGTAGGTTTGGTGATGGATTTGCTGGTGAATGATGTGCCGGTGTTATCCTTTTAAAATTACACTGACACATAGTTACACATATTTGTGGAGTATCATAGAATGTTTGGTATGTGTTCATAGTTCAGTGTTCAAACTAGGGCAATTACTTCATCAGTAACCTTACATGTTGATCATTTCTCTGTGGTGAGAACATTTCAAGCCCTCCTTTGTGTCTATTCAAAATACATGATGTGTTATTGTGAGGTATTGTCATCCTACTGGACCAGAAGATGCCAGAACTACCAGTCTGTGATATTTGAAGATGAGGACCATCTCGTGCTCAGTTCATTGGTAAACACCGAATTTAGATCAATTTTCATCAGAACTATGTGCTATTTACTTTTAAAGAATTTGTCTCATAAAACCAGCAACTCTGCTAGAACTGACTGCTTGAGTAGTAATAGGTTGACATAGACATTTAGGTTAACTATAATTTGGAGAAAGATTTCATTTAAAAAGTAAAATAACAACATTATCAATAAAACAAGACAATATAATTAAGTAGCCCTTGACTACTAATCTTCCTGTGAGTGAATTGATGTAATTCTAACATGAAGGTCTGATTCAGTAGGTATGGAGAAAGTCATTTCTCAAACACTTTCAGATAAAGCTAATATCCTTAGTTCATGAACTACAGTATAGTGAGCAAGGGTGTAGGTCCACAAAAGACTGAGATGAATAAGTGATTGGAAGGAGTCATAAATGAAGTACCAAGGTCATCACTAAGGGTTGCCAGGCATTCTTGGTGATGCAGAGATGGAAGAGAGAGCACAGCTCATCAATGCCACACGACTACATCAAGCACAGATGGGAACAATAGCAATCAGTCCCTTGCTATCAGTTTAGAATTCAAAATGGCTCTGGTTACTTAGAGACATGGAGAGAAATCAGCAAAAGAAAATTTCAGAAAAGACAAATTGGGAAGTTTTGGGTGAGTGTTCCCAAAGATCCATGTATTGAAGGCTTAATCCCCAGAGTATATCATTAGGAAGTGCTGTGGAAGTAGGACTGTATGGCTGGTGGTTAGGTCATGGGATATCCTCTCCCGGAGGATTGTAGGACTCTGGATAGACTTTCCTCTGTTTGATACATGAATGATTTCTTTTTTTCATTAAGTATCTGCCATGTTTGACTACCCTTATTTTAGGCCCAAAGCAATAGGGATACTCAACTTTAAACCTGAATCCAAGAATCACAAACCAAATTAAACCCTTTTATTTGTGACTTAATTGCTTCAGCGTTTTAATTATGGCAGTGCAGAGCTGACTAACATGTAAAGAATGGTCAATCTGCAGAGGAAAACCCAACCTTTCAAATCTACGATGAGCCATGAAAACGAAGATGGATCTTTGCAGCCTGCATACCCTGGGCTGATCATGAGTCAGCAATACAGTGTCCTGGTTTCAAAATCAAGTATAAGAGCAGATTACATAATTAGAAACTGAAGCAATTTCCATTATATTTAGCTCTGCTCAACTAGAATTCTGTAGCTAGTTTTGGGTTAGATGAATCCATTAAGATGCAGAAAACTCAACGACTCAAGAGAGAATAGCAAGAATAATTGAAGTTTTGAGGGATAAAATTTACTGGTTAGAAGAAAAGAGTGAATGGTGACTTAATGGCATGATTTTTGTCCATAAAGGCATGTTTTATAGGAGATGGAGACAGTGAATAAGACTTTTATATTTTTCCCTATGAACTGAGATGAGATGCTTTTCAATTATTCTATAAGATTTTTGGTTGATGTATTAGTCACTTATCTGCTGCTGTGATAGAATATCCCGACTAAGTAAATGGCCTGCAGTTCTAAAGGATAGCATCCACTGAAGCAGGGAAGACATGGTGACAAGAATAGGAAGCTGGCGATCACAGTTTTATCCATAGACAGGAAGCAGAGACAGGAGCAGAAAGTGGGATCAGTCTATAAAACCCCATGACCTGCCCCCAGTGACTTATTTTCTCTAGCAACCTCTACCTCAAACAGGTTTCATAACCTTCACAAACAGTGGTACCAACTAGGGATGAAGTGTTCAAATATATAAATACCGTGGAGACATTTCTCATTCAAACAACTACAGTTGGATTTGAACACATTCCTGATGCAGATGTTAAACATCTGACTATGCTCCAAGAGAAGTTCATGAGAACTTATTCTGCTAGAAGTCTTTTACGCGTTTCTGAGGATTGAGTATAGCCCAGATAAAAGATTAAGGTATGAGAAAGCTACAATCATGACTTTTATTTGCTAGTGCCATCTTGGACCACTGAGGACCAACTCTGACAAAGGAAAATTGGTTCTGTTCCTTCAGGGTGGATGTCCTAGGGGTTGCTAATAAGTTACTCAGTGATGTCAGTGCTGAGAGATCTAAGCCTTTTGGGTGCCTGGAGTGAGGTAGAAATTGTGGGGGTGTATATAGTGATGTAGTGAGGTCCAAGTGAGAATTTTCACATGAATTGTTTGTTTGGTTTTGTTTTCTGGACTAGTTCCTCAGAGCCTGAGACCCATCCCATACAAGTACAGCAGAACTGTATGACCCAAGACATTGAACAAAATAAAAAATCCCATGCAGGATTTACATAGAGCAGGGGAAGCTATTTCTAATCATACAAGGGTACATAAAGTGACATAAATGGATGAAATGCCCAGGATGGGGAGCAGCAGAGCCAGGAGGAGACTGCTGAGCTCCTTCTGAAGGTGATAGCAGCAGTTTAAATCCAAGCGATTTCTACCATTCAATGAGACCCTGTGCATCGAACTTCTTGAGCCTTGAAGATTGTCTCATAACTGTGATTTTAGTTTTGAAAGGTATGATGGGGGAATGAATAAGCAATATGCATTGCACTCACACAGTGAAATTTTTTTGTCATTAAAAGGAAGAAAATTCTAACATATTCTACAATATGGATGAATATTGAGGACATTATGTTTAGTAGAATAACCAGTCACCAAAAAAAGATGAATACATCTGATCCCACTTATATTAGATATAAAATAACAGAGACAGAAATGGTTTTTGCCTGGGGCTGGAGGAGGGTGGCATTGTTTAATGAACAGAGTCCCTGCTCTGTAGATGAAAGGTTTGAAGATGGATGGTACCGACGTTACTGCAACAATGTGGCAATGTGGACGTAGTTAATGTCACTGAACTGTATACTTAAAATGGCTCAGATGATGAATTTTATGTTATTGTGTATTTTATCACAATAAATAATTGGAAAATAGAGCCACGCACTCCAGCAATCCTACCCCTGGTTATATATAGAAAAGAATTAAAATCAGCGTCTGGGGGATTTAGCATCACTCCTGTGCCATTGAGATGTGATGTATGGATAAAGAAAATGTGATCTAGCTACACAATGACTTGACATTCAGCCACAGAAAGAGTAAAATCCTGTCATTTGAACAATGCGGAGGGACCTGGAAGATATTATGCTAAATGAATTTAGTCGGACATAGAAAAAAATAGCATAGTATCTTAATTGCATGATGTTTAAAATAGATGCATAGAATCAGAGATTCAGATTTGTGGATTTGGGGGTATTTAGGATGAAGACATGGGGAAATGTTCAAAAAGCATACATTTTCACTTATGCAAAATAAATAAGTCCTAGGGACTGACTGTACAGTATCAGACCTATGATGAACAATTGACACTTAAGAATTTGTGGAGAAAGTAGATCTTGTGTGCTCTGGCCATAGAGGAAAACAGATTAGAACAAACAAACAAACAAACAAACAAACAAAAAGGGAATCTTTGGAGCTAAAGAATGAATTCATGATATAGACACTCACTGGGAAGACAGTTTCGTCACCAGTGGTTTCAGTCTGGACCAGGTATTTCCAAATGTCATAGTCAAAGACTTGAAGAAGCCCCATGAATGGTAAAGTAGCAAATGATTTTGTTCAGAAGCAAAGCAAAGAAGCACTGGCCAGATGCCCTGAAAGAGAGCAGAGACCAACCTGAGCTACAGTGCTCAGGAGCAGGGGTTTGGGGAGAGTGGGGTCATGGTTCAGAGCGCTTGTTGCTCTTGCAGAGGATCCAAGTTCGATTCCCAGCACCCACATGGTGGCTCCGAATCATCTGTCATTTCAGTCCCAGGGGATCTGACACCTTCTTCTGACCTCTCGAAATACTGAGTATGCACATGGTACATACGTGTACATCCAGGAAAAACACTCAGACACATAGAATAATAATAAAATAAATAAAGGAGAGAGAGAGAGGAAAGAAGAGAAAGAAGACACACTGGTTACTGGGGGAACGGTATGAGAGTTTTCTGTTTTTATTGACAAGCTTAAGTTTCTTCATTGTATACATTCTATCCAATGATGGATGTGATTTTAATCATACTCACACTCAATCATGTATAAGTATACAATGGTAAACACTGTGTGTTTGTGTGAGTGTGTGTGTGTGTGTGGGGGGGGTAGCCCTGAAAGTTCACTTAGAGAACGAAGCTTATTTTACTGCACGTGTATCCCAAACCACCCTAGGCTGGACCAACCCCCTGCCTCTCATTAATAGATGCACTCTGTGACATGCTTGAATGGAAACAAGAAATTATGAAATATTTGCTGGAGAAGAGTGAACTTATTGCCATTGTTTGGAGTGGGACGTACCATCGCTCTGTCTCAGACTCGTTCACAAACGTTTCCCTTCAAATACACCGAGCTGCACATAGATGAGAATGGTGGTCTAAAGAGCTCAGGAGGAGAGAAATTGCGAAGTGCTCATCACACTTGAATACAGAGATGTCAAGTTTGAAAGCTGGCAATTGAAACAAAAATGTAAATGTCTGGTGTTGGCAAAGACTGCAGAGGCCAAGCACCAGCCATGTCTGCATTCAGACTAGAGGTGAGGAATTGGATACCTCCAATGTAAACCAAGAACTGATGCGAAAATCCAAGGTGGAGGGCAAACCTCAGAGGCAGTGCCAGCCACTGTGTGGAGATTTCATTCTGTCCCCAGAGTCAAAGTTATGTAAGGCTCTTCTGTGTGACCTCTGGTAATTGGATGAGGTACAGAAAAATAAGTGCCTCAAGGAATTAACGTGTGAGAGAAATGGGATTGTTGTTGGAACCAAAACAGAGTTGTTTGTGCCAATCCTACAAACCAAAACCAAAACCAAAACTCCCAAAACAAAAACAAAACAAAAACCATAAATAAAATAGGTTCTGAAGAAAAAGCACATGTTTTCCTGATGGTGACCAACACAAAAGAACCTTCCAGAAGCATAAGCTCACCCACAGGCATTCAGAGTCTCTCACAGTAAATGTTTCTGCAGGGGCCCTTGAAGCAACTGGGTTCAATGCAGACTTGTATTAATCTCCATGACAAAAGACTATTGTTTCAAAATATCTGATGTAACTCCCCTCATTTTGGTCTTTTAAGCCTTCTCCTTGTTTCAACCTCTGTTTATGCTCAGAGTTTAAAGCTTTACTTCTAAAGAAATATTAGGATTCTTGGAATAATCTCTCTGTGATAGTGCTTTGTTTAATTTGACAACCTGGATCATTGTAGCTGTATATGTTGTAACCGTTAACCATCGCTGTCAGTTTAACTTTGGAATCACAGTAGAAATGCTCTTCTGGCTCTGTCTGTGAGGCAGAAAAGTTTAACTGAGGAGGAGAGAGCTACTTTGAATATGGCCAGCATCATCAACGGCTGGGTTCCTAGATTAGATAAAAGGGAGCAGGTGAAGTGAGTACCAGCATTGATCTCTGTTTCCCGATTGCAGGTGAAATGTGACCAGCTCCTGTTGCCATGCCTTCCCACCATAGTGGACTGTACCCTCAAACTATGAACCAAAGCAAAACCTTTCCTCTTCAACTCACTTTTATTGGGTATTTTGTCACAACAACAAGAAAAATAATTAATATAGATGTGTCTGCGGTATAAGCATTGGGTATCAATTTATGTCCTTTTTACATAAATCATATAACACATTATCAATAACCAAGAAAGCGCAAGCTTCTAGATGGTAGCCTCAGCTTTCATTGCAGGCTTGGACCCTGTCATGACAACACATATGCAGGCGGCATTTTAAAGACTTACCAATATGCGTGTAGTGGAACACTCCCCCTTGCCAAAGGCAGGCAAACTGCATGGCTAGAGTTAGGAGCCTTACAGAGAAAACTCGGCCATGTTTTCCCCTTCAGGACCCATAAAGATGGTGGGGTTCTTGCCTGTTCAGCACTGAGTAGAGAGATCTTCTGAGAAGAAAAAGCTGGAGGAAGCTAAGTGTACCTTCTCAGGGATTGATACATCACAACAGAACTTGTTTTTGTAAGTTGTCACTGGATACAGGTAAGACTTTGGAAACACACACCAAACAAAACCTACTATGTCTCAGGGAAGAGGTAAGTAAAATGCCAAACATCAGCGTCACTGGGGCTGTGTGACTTTTTGTTTCTAGGTTATTTGCTTTGTGGAGTCAGATGAGTAAATGAGACCACACTATTGTCTCCTGCACACTTCTTTAGTGCACTGGGGATGGGCGACCGGAGTCTCTAAAGGATTCTGGGTTTGTTCTTCTTGTATTATATGAGTTTAAAATGAGACCACGAGATTGATATCTAAGTGTTCTTTCTACTATTAGGCAAGAATCTGGGTTATTTCTGCTTTCAGTGAAAATGACTATAAGTTCTGAGCTTTACAGGGAGCTCCCGCTTACAAAAGGCCTAGGGGTCTTGGAATCATGGCTCTGATTTGGACTCAAAAGGAGAAAATCTGTTAAGCTACATGTTGGACTGACACTAATATATTCATGGAGAACCTTTTGGAGGGAATTGTTCCACACGATTATAAAGTGATATTTTTTACTAATTAGATATTTGAATATCTATGTATTAAGCTGGATAGTGCAGCCTCAGAATTAAAAAAGAATAGTTACTATTTTGAGGGCTTGTCCTGTGCCAAACTTCATAGATATGATCTGTTAAATCTTCCATGCAACCCTTTCGAAATAATCAATATTATCTATTTCATGAGGAGGATGAACACTAAGGCTATAAGAACATGCTAAAAACTCATTCAAGATCCCATCAGTCTTGAGTGGGTAGGCTGTGATATTTTGCCATGAAAGCTTATTACTTAGCCAAACCTATCTTTCCCTCTGCCCTGTATTTTGTATATTTAATGTTAGTGGTGAGACTCATATACAAATACAAAGAAAGCCTTACCGATTGAGACGTGAGAAGCAGAATCTTGTCACACAGCCCTATTTTTTACTGTCCTCACTGTTGGCAGTTGCCTATCCTCTGACAATGAATTTGACTTCTGCAACCAGCTTCATGTTCTTGGCACCAAGCCTGCTAAACACAGTAATTAATACCACTTCCGTTCTAAAATGTAGTGAGACCAAAATATTATCACTGTTTTAAAAATGTTTCCAAAGGAGGCATTTGGAAATAGTTTTTTTCCCTTGATTAAAAATAGCTTCACTGAGATATACTTCACACAATACTCAAGCCACTCATTTAAAAGTATGCTATTCAAACACTAGTTCATTACATTTGTTAAGCTGACACCGCAGTCAATTTTAGAACATTTTTATTCACCCCACTAAGTCCCCTCCTCATTAGATGTAACCACTTAATCCCCTCATTCACAGAGGCCCAGGGCAAGCTTATCTACAGTCTCTATTGATTTACCTGTTCTGTACACGTCATGCAAGTACAGTCATTCAATGTCTAGGCCTCTCTGACCAGCTCTGTTTCATTTTGCTTTCAGCCACATTTGAAGGTATGATTGACTGCCTGAGCTTCAGAGATACAGTTCAGACAACTCGATGTGTTTGGAAGCAAGTGTACATCCATGAAGCCATTGTTGCAATAGTGCTTGAACTTATCCACTGCTTCCAGAAGTTTCCTCAGCCTTTTATATTTGTTTCTTTTTAAGCTTTGGAGGCATTAGCAGTTAGTATAATACCTAGCCTTTTGGCAAATTTTAAGAACACAGGATAGTGTTGCTAGTCATGGGCCTTCTGCTGAGGTATAAGTCTCTGAGGACTATTCTCTTGCAAGACTGAAACTTTGTTGTGTTTGGTCATAACTTCAGCGGTAGAAGAAAGTGTTGATTCTGAGGATAACACTCTGAGGAGAACATTCATGCTCAGTGTGGCTGCTCACCCTTCGTTCATTCATAGCTGCTTGTGTCTTTGACCACGATCAAATGAATCACCTACTCTTGTACTGGGTCCAACAGCATGCTGGGTGTGTTACTGACCATTAGTGGGTTGATTGCACAAGGACACACTGTTGTCTACAGTAAGCTGGGAGCTGCTGCATGTCTCTCTCCGTTGTCCAGTTTTCTGTCCTCAGCTAGACACCGGGCTTTGATTCTGCCTTCAAAACATCCAGGCTGGTGGGTATTTCTTGAAAACACATCTCCTTCAGCTCTGCTTACCCACTGTACAGATCTCCTGGGATTCTCTAGTCATGCTAACAACCAAACAAAACCAAAAACCCACAGCCAATGTCAGCCTTTTTCCACATCATGTGAGGGAGAAACAAGAACCTTGGTAGCAAACCAAGCTTTACTTTTTGCTTCAAAACTTTTCTTGCAAAAGTGCTTGACTCTGCTCTCCATCTGTGCTCCACATGGTCCTTTACCTCCTAAGGCCTGTTTCCTTACCTGTGAAATAGTGGTGGGGATGATAAGTAGTTTCCACCTGTCTTAGCTACTCTTCTATTTCTGTGAAAAGATGCCATGACCAAGCAACTCTTATAAAGGAAAGCATTGGGGGCCTGCTGATGTCTCCAAGGCTTCGTCCATGATCATCATGGTGGCCAGCATGGTGGAAGACAGGCAGGCATGGCACTGGAGAAATAGCTGAGAGCTCTACATTCTGATCCATAGGCAGCAGGCAGAGATATTGAGAGATTGGACCTGGCATAGGCTTTTGAAACCTCAAAGGCCACTCCCAGTGACACACCTTCCCCAACAATGCCACACTTCCTAGTTCTTCTACTTCTCAAACATTTTCTCTCCCTGGTGACTAAGCTTTCAAATTTATGAGCTTATGAGGGTCATTCTCATTCAAACTACCACAACACCCATGCCAGTTAGTATTTTAAAGAGTAGAGATGGTTGCTATGGTCCATCCACCTTCTGATTTGGATTCATGACTTCTCTGAATTCCTCATCTGTGCAGTTGAAACAATGCTGTACTTTTGTCATGTTGGTTAAAGGAAAGAATAAATGTTCAAAGACTGAGAATGAGCAATGCGAGCAACATTTCCTCTAATTACTATAGTTTTACTATAATAAAAAGCCAATGTGCAGTTTGGGTTGATAAAGTCCACAAACCTTTGGAAATGGTATGCAAACATGTACGTAAGTGTCAGCTGCACAGAAATGTGCACATGAGTTCCACAATGGCCATCTGATTCTCAGAGTTCACTTCTGTGCTTTCTAATGTGGAGGTCCTAGACATGAAGAAATCCAGAACAAGCATGAAACTCCACCTTGTCCAGGTTTAGTCTCTTATATTGGAATTAAAACCCTTAAGTCCATTTCTTCTCAGCCTGTATTTACTTCCTTCTGTATTTTGCCTTTTTTAGTGGCTGGGCGCTATAGGAATCCCTGCTATATAACATGACCTCCTGTGTCTTAGTTAATTTTCTCTTGCTGTGATAAAACACAATGATCATGGTGTTAGAAAATGCATTAACTATGCTTATGGTTTCAGAGGGTAAGTCTGTGATGGCAGAGGAAGGCATGGCACAGGAAGAGTTGAGAACTCACATATCTTAGGGAAAGCAGGAGGCAGAAAGCACACTGGAAATGGCCATGAGTCTTTTGAAACCTCAAAGCACAACTCCAATGACATTATCTCCTCCAGCAAGGCCAAACATCCTATTCCTTTCCAAAGGATTCGAACTGTGAAATGATAGCAATTGGGCTTGAAAGCAAAGATTTTGCTTAGCTTGCCCAAATGATCATGGGAAACCAGGACTCTTTTGGCTTGAAAATCTGGATTGTTATTGTAACATACTACTTGCCTCAGGGAAGGAGTATTTTTTTTAAAGATTTACTTATTTTGCTCTGTACCCAAATCCCATGGGGGGGAAGAGGTGGACTCTCAGAATTGCGGACAATCCTCAGAGCTCTGGGGAGACCACCACATCTTTGCACAATCCTGTCCCAATAGGAACCTGCCTGGAAACATCAGGACACAGGAATCTAGGAGCAGTCAGGGACAGAACCCTCTGGTCTCTGCCTGTGCTGAAAGCTGAAAGCCAGTTGCCAGGAGTAGAGCAGTGGAACCCTCCTGGAGACCTCTGAACACATGAACTGAGGAGCAGCCTGGTACAGGACCTTCTGGTTTTCACCTTTGCCCAGAGCTGACCCTGTGACATAGCTCTCTGTACCAGATCCTGCTGGAAGAAAGCCAGTCTCCAGGAGTGCTGACACACAGGCTTACAGGAGGGTCAAGCCACTGTCAGAGACAGCAAGACCAGCTAACTTCAGCAACAGAAACCAAGACTACTTGGCATCATCAGAGTCCAGTTCTCCCACCAAAGAAAATACTGGATATCTCAACACATTGGAAAAGCAAGATTTGGATTTAAAATCACATCTCATGATGGTGATAGAGAACTTTAAGAAGGAAATAAATAACTCTTTAAAGAAATGCAGGACAACACAGGTAAACAAGTAGAAGCTCTAAAAGAGGAAACACAAAAATCCCTTAAAGAATTACAGGAAAACACAACTGAAAAGGTGAAGGAATTGAACAAAATAATTCAGGATCTAAAAATGGAAATAGAAACAATAAAGAAACACAGAGGTAGACATCCCTGGAGATAGAAAACCTAGGAAAGAGATCAGGAGTCATAGATACAAGCATCACCAACAGAATACATAAAACCAGATACACTCAAACTAATAGAAGGAAAAGGGGGAGAAAGCCTGGAACACATGGGCACTGGGGAAAATTTCCTGAACAAAACACCAATGGCTTATGCTCTAAGATCAAGAATTGACAAATGGGACATCATAAAATTGCAAAGCTTCTGTAAGGCAAAGGACACTGTCATTAGGATAAAATGGCAATGAACAGATTGGGAAAAGATCTTTACCAATCCTACACTGAGAGAGGCCTAATATCTAATATATACAAAGAACTCAAGAAGTTAGACTCCAGAGAGCCAAATAACCCTATTAAAAATGGGATACAGAGCTAAACAAAGAATTCCCAGCTGAAGAATATCAAATGACTGAGAAGTACCTAAAGAAATGCTCAACATCCTTAGTCATCAGGGAAATGCAAATCAAAATAACCCTGAGATTCCACCTCACACCAGTCAGAATGTCTAAGAAAAAGCTCAGGTGACAGCAGATGCTGGTAAGGATGTGGAGAAAGAGGAACATTTCTAGATTGTTGGTGGATTGCAAACTGGTACAACCACTCTGGAAATCAGTCTGGAGGTTCCTCAGAAAATTGGACATTGAACTACCCGAGGACCCAGCTATACTATTCTTGTACATATATGCAAAACATACTCCAACATATAACAAGGACACATGCTCCACTATGTTCAAAGCAGCCTTATTTATAATAACCAGAAGCTGGAAAGAACCCAGATGTCCTTCAACAGAGGAATGGATACAGAAAATGTGGTTCTTTTACACAATAGAGTACTTGTCAGCTATTAAAAACAATGACTTCATGAAATTCATAGACAAAGGGATGGAACTAGAAAGAATTGAAGGATCTGAAGGGGTTTGCAACCCCATAGGAACAATAATACCAACCAACCAGAGCTCCCAGGGACTAAAACCTGAGTGAGATAACCCAATCACAAAAAACACACTCGATATGCACTCACTGGTAAGTGGATATTAGCCCAAAAGCTCTGATTACTCAAGATAACAATCCACAGACCACATGAACCTAGAGAAGGATGACTAAAGTGCAGATGCTTTAGTACTTCTTACAAGGGGGAACAAAAATATTCTCAGGAGGAGATATGGAGACAAAGTTTGGAGCAGAGACTGAAGGAATGGCCATTTAGAGCCTGCCCTACCTGAGGATCCAGCCCATATACATACAGCCACCAAACCCAGACAATATTGCTGATGCCAAGAAGTGCATGCTTATAGGAGCCTGATATAGCTGTCTCCTGAGAGGCTCTGCTAGAGCATGACAAATACAGAGATGAATGCTCGCAGCGAACCATTGAACTGAGAATGGGGTCCCCATTGGAGGAGTTAGAGAAAGGCTTGAAGGAGCTAAAGGGGCTTGCAACCTCCTAAGAACAACAATACCAACCAACTAGAACTCCCAGGGACTAAACCACTACCCAAAGAGTACACATGGATAGACCTATAGCTCTAGCTCCATATGTAGCAGAGGATGGCCTTATTGGGCATCAATGGGATGAGAAGCCTTTGGTTCTGCCAAGGCTTGAACACCCCCCCCCCCCCCCAGTGTAGGAGAATGTCAGGACAGAGGGATGTGAAGGGGTGGGTGGTTGGGCAGGGGAAAAGTGATAACATTTGAAATATAAATAAAAAATATCCAATAAAAAGATTTATTAATTTTATTTAAATGAGTACACTGTAGTTGTCTTCAGACACACCAGAAGAGGGCATTGGATCCCATTTTAGATGGTTGTGAGCCACCATGTGGTTGCTGGAAATTGAAATCAGGATCTCTGTGAGAGCAGTCAGTGCTCTTAACTGCTGAGCCATCTCTCCAGTCCAGTAGGTTTTTTAATTAACACTTCTTTTTATTAAGAAGTACTTTCTTAAATTCTGTTAAACCATTGGGTATAGATTACAATAAATGAACTCCAACAATGTCATCAAGAATCAGAGGAGGCATCACCATTTTCCTTTCTTCCTGTCTACTGTCTTTCCTCTAAGCAGCATGGCTGATGGACTTCCTTCACAGGAAGACAGGTAAGAGCACAGGGTCCTTCTATGTAGACCAGGCTAGCCTTGAACTCATAATGCTACAGTTATAGATCCACACGCCTGGTCCTAGTTTAGGCTTTTTATTTCCCTTCATAATTGATATATCACACCAGAGAAGCTAAATTGTTCACAAAGCCCTTTCCTTCCCTTTTAAAAATCATGAACTTATTTCCCATTCATCTCATGTCAACAGACTTAAGAGAACAAGTCATTTCAAATCACATCATCAATACATTCTACGTTGGGGGTCTATATAAAATCTTTAGTGACAGCATGATTTTAAGCTTGTATTTTTTTAACTTTCACTTAAACATTCACATAAGTGTCTTTCCCGATGAGACCATCTTTCTAACCATGGCAATGTGTAGCTGTTTGTGGTGATTTGAATGAAAATGGCCCCTATAGGTTCACGGGGAATGTCACTCTTAAGAGGTGTGGCCTTGTTGGAGGACGTGTGTCACTGGGAGTGAACTTTGAGGTTTCAGTTGCTCAAGCCAAGCCCAGTCTCTCTCTCTTTTTCCTGCTGCCTGCTGATCCAGATGTAGAACTCTCAGTGAGGCTCCTTCCCCAGCACCAAGTGAGCCTGAGTGCTACCATGCTGCATGCCATGGTGATAGTGGACTCAACCTCTGAACAGCAACCAGCCCCAGTTAAATACCTTTCTGTGGCCATGGTAGCTTGCACAGCAATAGAAACCCTGAGACATTGTGTAACCTCCCCTTGCTGTATGCCCTACCATTCTCCTAGCCAATATTTGTGTTTCCTCTGGTGGTGTTATTACACTAAGGCCACAGGGTAACCTCTTGCTGCTGGAAGGCTTTCTACAATTTGAAAACTTTTGCTAGACCTGGTTCCCAAAAGCAAAGCCAGAGCCCTTGTTAGTGGTTGTGAGGCTCGCATGCTTTTGCTATGTGTCCCCAGATTGCTTTCTGAGAGGCTTGCACCAGTTCTTCCTGGCAGTCGAGGCACTTGTGGGTTCCAGGCTTCTCAGCTGGGCTTTTATTTCAATAGCAGTAGGGAGACAGACTACCTGGAATGGCACTCCAGGAATCTAACTCTGTCAGAACTGCTCTGCAGGTGAGTGGAAAGGGGTTAGCTTACCCAGAGGCTCACAGAAAGCTCTGGAATCATGGTAGAGGGTCACAGAAAGCTCTGGAATCATGATCTTACTTTGTGCTCTCCCAGATAGTCTCCTTAGGGTTCAGATGTTCTATAACATCAAGCTAGAGGAGTGAGGATAATGTACTAGGTAGAACTTACAATTCAATGCAATTGACTCCTGAGTCATCCTTTACCCATCGCTTTCTCTTTTTTCTTTTCTTTTATTGGATATTTTCTTTATTTACATTTCAAATGTTATCCCCTTTCCCAGTTTCCCCTCTGGAAACCCCCTATCCCATCTGGCATCCCCCTGCTTCCACAAGGGTGCTCTTCCACCCACCCACTCCCTCCCACCTCCCTGCCCTGGTATTCCCCTACACTGGGGCATCAAGCCTTGACAGGACCAAGGTTCTCTTCTCCCATGGATGCCCAACAAGGTCCATCCTCTGCTATTTATGCATATGGAGTCATAGGTTGTTCCATGTGTACTCTTTGGTTGGTGGTTTAGTCCCTGGGAGCTCTGGTAGGTCTGGTTGGTTGATATTGTTGTTCTTCCTATGGGGTTACAAACCCCTTCAGCTCCTTCAGTCCTTTCTCTTAACTCCTCCATTGGGGACCCTGTTCTCAGTCCAATGGTTGGCTATGAACATTCACCTCTGTATTTGTATTTGTCAGGCTCTGGCAGAATCTTTCAGGAGACAGCTACAACAGGCTCCTGTCAGCATGCACTTCTTGGCATCCACAATGGTGTCTGGGTTTGGTGACTGTATATGGGCTGGATCCCCAGGTGGGGCAGTCTCTGGCTGACCTTTCCTTCAGTCTCTGCTTTTCACTGTCTCCTGTGAGTAGTTTGCTCCCTCTTCTAAGAAGGACTGAAACATCCACACTTTAGTCTTCCTTCTTCTTGAGCTTCATATGTTCTGTGAATTGTATCTTGGGTTTTCTGAGCTTTTGGGCTAATAACCACTTATCAGTGAGTCCATACCATGTGTGTTCTCTTGTGATTGGTTACCTCACTCAGGATGATATTTTCTAGTTCCATCCATTTGCCTAAAAATTTCATGAAATTGTTTTTAATAGCTGGGTAGTACTCCATTGTGTAAATGAACCAGAAATAAGACCAGACCCATGTCTACTTAGCTAATACACCTCATTGGCTTCTGAAAATGCCTTTGCTTTGGATCTGAGGGTATCTCTCAGTTTATGTGCTGGAATTCTTTTTCTCTTTTTCTAAAATTGTGTGTGCATATGCACACACACACACACACACACACACACACTTTCATGTGCACATGCACATATGAGCATGCCCAAGTACCATGGAACCTATGTAGAAATTAGAGGATTGCTTGCACAACATGCAATAGCCAGTTGTTGCCACCATAAGGATCCTGGGGATTGAATTCACAGCAAGTGCCTTTACTCACCTAGCCATCTTAATCCTCTGTTGAGAGGCTGGATGTTTAGGAGTAAGGAGGAGGTCAGGAGACCTTTTTTCCTGGGATAAACATTAACCTCTGTGGGGTGGGGTGGTTTCCTTATCTAAGAGTAGTTTTGCTATAAAAATGACTTTGGTGTTTTTGTTCTGGATACTTCAGGAACTGAGAGTCATATGCAGATATGACTATGCTCAAGGACTGTACCACATAAATGGCACAGAAGTGACATTAAGAAACCCCAATAACAGATATGAAACCCTTCACGTGTAGAGTGCAGGATCCAGAAGTATAACAATAAGAGAGCCCTAATGAAGATGTCAACTGTGCCAAGGCCATGAGTGCCATGCTAAGGCTGTCAAGGCTCTAGAGTAACCCAAGGAGGTCCAGCCCAAGCTCCATTAGCTTGTGTGTATTGCCCATTTCATGTTCAGATACTATACTTGTGCCCTGAATACTTGAATCAAACCTAAACCAAACAACAGGGGACCAACGTCCTGTGTTGTTGCTACCAATAGACATTAAGCAAAATCTGGTTTTGAAATTTAAAAACAAAAGGAAAAGCTTTTCTTCTTTGTCCCCTTCCATTCTCTCAAATGCCCCTTCAATCTTCCATTTTCTAATGGCAAGGCCATCACCAAATTGTTGAAGTATGTGCCCTTTGGCAGCGTTCCTCAAAGAACTGTTTTTAGATGACATTCGAAGAGTTTCTACACTGATCATGTAGTTTCGTTCCTGAATAAATAGTCCTCTACTTATGGGAATGACTCAGAACAGGGTGAGCGAGGGCCCATCCTGGCCAACTCTCATTTGCTGAGGTGATTCAGCAGGGAAGAATTTCCATAAACTAACCGCAGCATTTTCCTTTGTGAGCCAGGGAGCAAGCTGCTTCTGACCTCACATGGGCTACGTTTGTGAGCAATGGGTAATTTCCCAAAGGCAGAAAGAGCAAACCAAGCTTTTCCAGCCCATCACTCAGAGCATTGTGGTACAGACAGCCCCACCAATATACTGCTTCTTTTGACTGTTGCTTACCAGCCACTTTGGATGGTTGCTGAGTTTTCATTTGTCACTATTCTCCCTCTGTGGATGAAGCGTGAGCCAGTTCCTTCCACTGACAGCCATACTTGCTGACTCCAAATCTTTTCATGTTCCCCACTGGTCACAAATCCACAGATACATACGCTACATGGTCTTGAATGCCTCTAAACTCTTGTCCTGTTCTTCCCCCCAATGTCTCAGAACTGATTCCAATAATGTGGCTACATCTGGAAGTGATACTGTGGCTGACACCCACCGTGTTCTCTATCCAAGGTAGACCCAGCACTGAGGACATCAGAGTGAACCAAAGGGGTGTGGACTGTCCTCAGTAGCACACAGCATTTATCACGCTGTAGTGGTGCACAGCTTGTCTTTGGATTGCCAGGCAATGGAACAGGAAATGTTCTTCTGGTTAAACTAGTTGAATCAGAGATCCAGAAATGGTTGCTAAACGCAGTGACACATTTACGAAGGGATGAACAAACCATCTTGGGTATCACAACATTTGGCCATCTTCCCAAACAGCACAGTGGCCTGTCCATCTTTTACAACTTGAAAAGTGACAAGTACCAGTGGCTACCAGATTTAGCAATTGAACACAGAGGACTTCATGTTACATTTGATCTTCAGATAAACAATGAATAATTTTATGACATAAACATGCCCCAGATATTACATGGGACATGAGATTAGCAGTTATTCATCATTTACTTACAATCCAGCTAAATTGAACATCTTACATCTGATAAATGTAGGCTCCTAGAAAGAGCTTATGGGGATATGTGGGTCCATTCTAGGTCCTGAATTATATTTGGAACTCACTTTAAATTAAAGGGCATTAAATTAAAGGGTGTGTTAGTTATTCTTGTGACAAAATATCTTACAGAAACAGTGTAAGATAGGAAGGAATACTTTGGCTCACAGTTTCACATCAGTCATGGTGGTGAGGAGCAGAGTGGTCATGCCATGGTGGATCAGAAAGGAAAACAAACAAACACCCAACAACAACAATAACAACTGTTGCTGGGGTAATTTCTTCCCTTTCTTCCTTTATTTTCTGTCTGAAACTCCAGCCCATAGTATGCTTCCACCCACTTTCAGGCCATGCCTAATCTCTGTTAGTTAATCATTTCTGGAAATACCCTTACAGAAATACCCAGAACTGTGCCTAATTGATCTAGAGACTTAAAACTTAGTCAATATAGAAGATTAACCATCATGCTGAATAAGCCATTTGGCACTTCCATAATCAGACAAGGAAGGTTTTTTGGTGCCCTCTTCTTTGAACCATCCAGCCTGTGACCTGAGCATGCTGTTGCAACCTCTTTCTTCTTCCTTTTTCACAATGTACCTTCACCTCAGGCTAACTTGAGTGAACAGTGGACTCTGTGACTGAATATTAGGACAGCTGACCCTCTAGAATGATCTTCACTTTGGTTCTTCAGAAGTAATGCTATCACTGTGTCTTTGGTAGCAGTTAGGAAGATGGTTCTGTTTATCCTATTGTGCACTGACTTATTTTCTACCAATTCTTTTGCTCCAGGAATTGTTGGGAAGCACAGAAGCTGCTTCAGGATCTCCCTGATCAAAGAAGGATGTACACCCTCTTCTTGAAGGCCATTTCCACCAATCATGGAAATGACAAACACTCCCTTAATCTCATGGTTGAGAAACTTAGATTATTAAGGAGAAAGCTTTCCTTCTTAGCAAACTATAGAAATCAAAGTGAAGAGGAGTAATCCAAATTGCATAAATAGTTTGATTTACAGAAGTCACTTTCCTGGTCCTAGAATCCTTTGCTGTGTGTAGCCTGTGTGGTCTAGCCATTGGAAACTTATACCTTACTCATTTCCTTGCCTTCTCTTGGATTAGATGAATGCCCCACCAAAGGTGGAGGGTCTCTCTGGGGTGAGCTGTGACCTTCACATGCCCCTAAACCCAACCCCCAACTCCTTTGGCACTTTTCAATGTAATACCCTATGCCTTTCTCTCTGACTTAAAGGACTCCCCTCCCTCTTCATCCTACTCTCTAATCCTTTCTGACTCTACCCTGGGAGGCCCTGTGACTCTTCCTGCTCTGTTTCTGTCTGTCTGAGTCCCTACCTTTGGATACTTTGGGATGCCTGGAGGTCTTGCAACCTTAAAACAAGTGTTGTTTTTGCCTATAATAGTGTCTTATGATGCCAGAAATAGACTCCCTGTCCTCCACCTTGATGTTTCTCTAGTTGGTTTTAGTACTTTCTGCTCGCTTAGGAGGCTTCCATGAAGGTTGGGGAACAGTCTTTGGAGTTCCATTTATTTGCTGTAAAGGTAAAAATCATGATCACAGATGTTGCAATCTTCAAAGAGCACCACTGAAGTATTATGTTTCTTCCTGCTAAGCCATACCTGGTTCCCTTTCTTGGGTCATAATGGTGGAAAAGAAGCAGAGAAACCAGTTTATCAACAAAAGAAACTAGAAGATTTCCCAGAGTTGTAAATCCCATTCCCCAATCATTTATTGAGTGTTTACAAATATGAGTGATTACATAACTTAGTCTTTCTTTAACCTTTTTTTGAATGAGGAAAACAAAATAATTTTTGTATGACTACTGCCTGCTATGAATTGAATCTAGAATGTCTCTTACTAGCTTATGAGTGCATAGTGTTTCCTGACCTGGGGGCACTGCTTTTGAAGACAGTGAAACCTTGGGAGATACGACTTAGCTGATGACTGTGGGTCCTCTGGGGGCAGGCCCTAGAGGTCACTAGCCTAGCCTGCTTTCCTTGAGCTCTTTGTGTTTGGTCTAGCCACCCTGTGAGAAGTTGCTGATGCTTGGACCTTAGTCCACAATGGACCAAGACACTTCCAGTACTATGTCTTCCCAATGCTGCAAACTCAGATGCCTTGAAATTGTGAGCCCAAACAACTTTACGTTACTTGTTTCCTGTGCCAGGAGAAAAAGTGGCTAACATTTCCTCCTTCCAACATGGTTTTCTTACAGGGCTATCACCTTTGTATCTTTGTCATGTACTGAATTGTGTCTTACCCTGGAATTTGTAAGCCCCCAGTATAAAAGTCTCCACCTTTGTCTACTGTCTCACTTCTGAAGATTCTACTACCCGCAATCCACTGAGCCTGTGAATGGTAACTGGGTTGTTCCGGAAATAAACAATTTGTAGATTTTAAGCTGTATATCATCTGGAGTGAAGTAATGAAATATCACACAGGCCCACTTTCTCCCATCAGGGTCCTGAATTGCATCTTCACCTTTAGTATCCATGCTTATTTACTTTCTATGGTCCCCAAATGCAGCCGGAAACTCTAATCTTTCAGTGAGAAGCTAATAAATACTTCCTTTAAGTGAAAATAATGAATGTTGTCGATAAAGAAAAAAAGTGGATACGATAATTTCCAACAGTATGTTACCTGTAATAAGGTCAGTCTTCTCTCTGTGACACGGGGAAGGAAGAAGAGATACAAGTTAAGTCCCTGCTTGTACTCTGGTTGGAAAGGTCACAGCCATAGTGTATAAGTGAGGGCTTGGCCATGCACTTCGTTCACTGCACATCTCACATAATCATGGGGAGGATAAACATCTAAAATTGAGAGGAAGGGGAGAAAAAGAGAGAGAACAATTTTATCTAACTTTCGCTATAGTATATTTTTATAATTCCTCTATTTTATGATTAGTTATTGATAATCCTTTACTGTGCCTGGTTTATAAAATAAACCTGTTTCATATGTGTGTGTGTGTGTGTGTGTGTGTGTGTGTGTGTGTATTATAAGATTTAGTACAACTGGTAGATTCAGACATCCACTAGGGAACTTCAGTGTATCGATCTCTCATGAGTAACTGGTGATTACTGCATCTCAGAATATGATTGTGTTGCAGACAGGGTCTTTAGAGAGGTCATTAACTAACAGTGAGGTCATTAGGTTGAGTATAATCCAATATGACAGAGACCAAGGACACAGACTCACTTAAAGAGAAAAACAATAGACTACAAGGAAAACTCAGTCAGTTTCCAAGCCAACTCAGTAGAAATGTTCCCTTTCAACACCCCAGGACAGCCTTCCAGCCTGTGGCACTGTGAGGAAATGCTTTTCTGCTGTTTAAGCACCTAGTGTGCAGTACTTTTTGCTCTTTCTTTTTTTTTTTTATTATTATTAACTTGAGTATTTCTTATATACATTTCAGAATGTTATTCCCTTTCCGGTTTCGGGCAAACATCCCCCTCCCCCCTTCCTTATGGTGTTCCCTCCCAACCCTCCCCCATTGCTGCCCTCTCCCCAACAGTCTAGTTCACTAGGGTTCAGTCTTAGCAGGACCCAGGGTCTTTAGGATATTCATTGCAACCCTGAGGTCATTAGGGTTCCATGTCTTTGGGTAGTGGCTTAGTCCCTAAGCTCTGGTTGGTTGGCATTGTTGTACAATGGGGTCTTGAGGCTCCTTCAAGCTCTTCCAGTTCTTTCTCTGATTCCTTCAACAGGGGTCCTGTTCTCAGTTCAGTGGTTTCCTGCTGGCAATTTGCTGTATTCTGGCTGTGTCTCTCAATCTGCATTCACATTTTGATCATCCGTCTTGAGTTTCAGGCATCTCAAGGGGCTAATAAAAATTTATCAATGAGTACATACCATGTATGTCTTTCTGTGATTGGGTTAGCTCACTCAGGATGATATTTTCCAGTTCCAACCATTTGCCTACGAATTTCACAAAGTCATTGTTTTTGATGGCTGAGTAATATTCCATTGTGTAGATGTACCACATTTTCTGTATCCATTCCTCTGTTGAAGGGCATCTGGGTTCTTTCCAGCTTCTGGCTATATGAATAAGGCTGTGAACATAGTGGAGCAATGCTTTTTTATATGTTGGGGCTGGGTTATAAAGAGAGGTATAGCTTCTGGATCCTCAGGCAGTTCAATGTCCAATTTTCTGAGGAACCTCCAGACTGATTTCCAGAATGGTTGTAGCAGTCTGCAACCCCACCAACAATGGAGGAGTGTTCCCCTTTCTCCACATCCTTTTGGCAGCTTTCTTGTATCTTGAATGTCCCTCAAAGTCTTACACATTCCCAGGGTGATGCTGTTTGGAGGCAGTGGAATCTTTAAGAGGTAGAGGCTAGTGGGAAATCTGTAGGTCATTGGAGGAATGTTTTTGAAGAATGCTGTAGGCCCCAGTTCCTTCCTCAGTCTCCTTTGCTTCCTGGCCACAAGGGATGTGTCTCCTCTCATCATAATATGTTTTCTTGATACAGCCTAATGCAATGGGGTCATCTACTGGACCTTCTAAAATTTTAAGTCACAATTAATTTTTCTCTCTGAATAAATTGAATAACATAGGCCACATATACAGATCTTAATAGGCCTGAAGTTTAATCTGTAGTACTAAAAGAAGAAATAAAAACAACTTAAGGTAGGAACCATCTGGTGAGGTAAGCCTGAGCTAGCTTGAATTAAAAACCTTCAGAGGGGCAGACACGCCTGGGAAGCCAGAAGAGAATACACAATGCCCACATTTCTGAATCCAGAGGAAAACACCTCACACCATCTGGGACCCTGGTGCATGGGGACCCTGGGGAAAAGGCAGCACAGGCCCTCCTGGTTGCTGCCATCACTGACAGCTCAAAAACAGCTGCCTAGGAGCCACTTCAGCCACGGGACCACAGGTAAGACCAACTTTCTGCTCCAAGCAACCTGCCTGGTGGACTCAGGACACACAGAGGCAAAATTCCTCTGGGACTGGACACTTCCAGCTATTAGCTGGAGCCGGACCTCCCTGATCCCTGCCCACATTCCCTGCTTCCAAACCCCTTGGGAGAGAGAGCTCACCGCCCGGACAGGTGGGCACTCCTGAGACTGCAGAGCAGGAGAGACCACCAATACTGCCCACCCCTGCCCACATCCCTGGCCAAGAGGAAACTGTATACGGCCTCTGGGAACCGGAAGACAGGGGCACTGGAGCGGCAGGTCCCCTGTGGTCCAGACACCACCCGGATCTGAAGGAACCCGGTCAACATTTCTCTGCACCTAAATCCCGTGGGAGGGAGAGCTGAAACTTCAGAGGGGCAGACATGCATGGGAAGCCAGAAGACACTACACTCTGCCCACATTTCTGACTCCAGAGGAAAACACCTAACGCCATTTGGGACCCCGGTGCACAGGGGCCCCGGGAAAAGATGGCACAGGCCCTCCTGGTTGCTGCCCTCACGGAAAGCTCAAAAGCAGCCCCCCCACCCAGGAGTCACTTGAGCCTCAGGACCACAGGTAAGACCAACTTTTCTGCTCCAAGCGACCTGCCTGGTGGACTCAGGACACAGGCCCACAGGAACAGCTAAAGACCAGTTGACAGGAAAGACGACATGCCTGAAAGCAGAACACTCTGTTCCCATTACTGGCTGAAAGAAAACAGGAAAACAGGTCTATAGCATTCCTGACACACAGGCCTATAGGACGGTCTAACCACTGTCAGAAATAGCAGAACAAGGTAACACCAGAGACAATCTGATGGCGAGAGTCAAGCACAGGAACCCAAGCAACAGAAACCAAGACCGCATGGCATCATTGGAGCCCAATTCTCCCACCAAAGCAAACACTGAATATCCAAACACACCAGAAAAGCAAGAGCTAGATTTAAAATCACATTTGATCATGACGATGGAGGACTTCAAGAAAGACATAAAGAACTCCCTTAGAGAAACGGAGGAAAACATAAATAAATAAGTAGAAGCCTATAAAGAGGAATCACAAAAATCCCTGAAAAGAATGCCAGGAAAACACAATTAAACAGGTGAAGGATTTAAAAAGGGAAATAGAAGCAATAAAGAAAGCACAAAGGGGTTTGGGGATTTAGCTCACTGGTAGAGCACTTGCCTAGCAAGCACAAGGCCCTGGGTTCGGTCCCTAGCTCTGAAAAAAAGAAAAGAAAAAAGAAAGCACAAAGGGAGACAACCCTGGATATAGAAAACCAAAGGAAGAGACAAGGAGCCGTAGATACAAGCATCACCAACAGAATAGAAGAGACATAAGAGAGAATCTCAGGAGCAGAAGATTCCATAGAAATCAACAACTCAACTGTCAAAGATAATGTAAAACGGAAAAAGCTACTGGTCCAAAACATACAGGAAATCCAGGACTCAATGAGAAGATCAAACCTAAGGATAATAGGTATAGAAGAGAGTGAAGACTCCCAGCTCAAAGGACCAGTAAATATCTTCAACAAAATCATAAAAGAAAACTTCCCTAACCTAAAGAAAGAGATACCCATAAACATACAAGAAGCCTACAGAACTCCAAATAGATTGGACCAGAAAAGAAACTCCTCCCATCACATAATAGTCAAAACACCAAATGCACAAAACAAAGAAAGAATATGAAAAGCAGTAAGGGAAAAAGGTCAAGTAACATATAAAGGCAGACCTATCAGAATCACACCAGACTTCTCACCAGAGACTATGAAAGCCAGAAGATCTTGGACAGATGTCATACAGACCCTAAGAGAACACAAATGCCAGCCCGGGTTACTGTATCCAGCAAAACTGTCAATTAACATAGATGGAGAAACCAAGATATTCCATGACAAAACCAAATTTACACAAATCTTTTTACAAATTCAGCGCTACAAAGGATAATAAATGGCAAAGCCCAACGTAAGGAGGCAAGCTACACCCTAGAAAAAGCAAGAAACTAATCGTCTTGACAACAAAACAAAGAGAAGAAAAGAACACAAACATAATCTCACATCCAAATATGAATATAACAGGAAGCAACAATAACTATTCCTTAATATCTCTCAACATCAATGGTCTCAACTCCCTAATAAAAAGACATAGATTAACAAACTGGATACGCAATGAGGACCCTGCATTCTGCTGCCTACAGGAAACACACCTCAGAGACAAAGACAGACACTACCTCAGAGTGAAATGCTGGAAAACAACTTTCCAAGCAAATGGTTTGAAGAAGCAAGCTGGAGTAGCCATTCTAATATCGAATAAAATCGATTTTCAGAAAAAGTCATCAAAAAAGATAAGGATGGACACTTCATATTCATCAAAGGAAAAAACCACCAAGATGAACTCTCAATCCTAAATATCTATGCTCCAAGTACAAGGGCACCTACATACATAAAAGAAACCTTACTAAAGCTCAAAGCACACATTGCACCTCACACAATAATAGTAGGAGATTTTAACACCCCACTCTCATCAATGGACAGATCATGGAAACAGAAATTAAACAGAGATGTAGACAGACTAACAGAAGTCATGAACCAAATGGACTTAACAGATATTTATAGAACATTCTATCCTAAAACAAAAGGATATACCTTCTTCTCACCATCTCATGGTACTTTCTCCAAAACTGACCATATAATTGGTCATAAAACAGGCCTCAATAGATACAGAAAGATAGAAATAATCCCGTGCGTCCTATCAGACTAAAGGGGCCAAAGCTGGTCTTCAACAACAATAAGGGAAGAACGCACACATATACATGGAAACTGAACAGTGCTCTACTCAATGATAACCTGGTCAAAGAAGAAATAAAGAAAGAAATTAAAGACTTCTTAGAATTTAATGAAAATGAAGGTACAACGTATCCAAACTTATGGGACACAATGAAAGCCGTGCTAAGAGGAAAACTCATAGCTCTGAGTGCCTGCAGAAAGAAACAGGAGAGAGCATATATCAGCAGCTTGACAGCACACCTAAAAGCTCTAGAACAAAAAGAAGCAAATCCACCCAGGAGGAGTAGAAGACTGGAAATAATCAAACTCAGAGCTGAAATCAACAAAGTAGAAATAAAAAGGACCATACAAAGAATCAACAGAACCAAAAGTTGGTTCTTTGAGAAAGTCAACAAGATAGATAAACTCTTAGCCAGACTAACGAGAGGACACAGAGAGTGTGTCCAAATTAGCAAAATCAGAAATGAAAAGGGAGACATAACTACAGAATCAGAGGAAATTCAAAAAATCATCAGATCTTACTACAAAAGCCTATATTCAAAAAACTTGAAAATCTGCAGGAAATGGACAATTTCCTAGACAGATACCAGGTACCGAAGTTAAATCAGGAACAGATAAACCATTTAAACAACCCTGTAACTCCTAAAGAAATAGAAGCAGTCATTAAAGGTCTCCCAACCAAAGAGAGCCCAGGTCCAGACGGGTTCAGTGCAGAATTCTATCAAACCTTCATAGAAGACCTCATACCAATACTATCCAAACTATTCCACAAAATTGAAACAGATGGAGCACTACCAAATTCCTTCTATGAAGCCATAATTACTCTTATACCTAAACCACACAAAGACCCAACAAAGAAAGAGAACTTCAGACAAAGAAAGAGAACTTCAGACCAATTTCCCTTATGAATATTGATGCAAAAATACTCAATAAAATTCTGGCAAACCGAATCCAAGAGCACATCAAAACAATCATCCATCATGATCAAGTAGGCTTCATCCCAGGCATGCAGGGATGGTTTAATATACGGAAAACCATCAACATGATCCATTATATAAACAAACTGAAGGAACAAAACCACATGATCATTTCATTAGATGCTGAGAAAGCATTTGACAAAATTCAACACCCCTTCATGATAAAATTCCGGGAAAGAATAGGAATTCAAGGCCCATACCTAAATATAGTAAAAGCCATATACAGCAAACCAGTAGCTTACAGTAAACTAAATGGAGAGAAACTTGAAGCAATCCCACTAAAATCAGGCACTAGACAAGGCTGCCCACTCTCTCCCTACTTATTCAATATAGTTCTTGAAGTTCTAGCCAGAGCAATCAGACAACAAAAGGAGATCAAGGGGATACAGATCGGAAAAGAAGAAATCAAAATATCACTATTTGTAGACGATATGATAGTATATTTAAGTGATCCCAAAAGTTCCACCAGAGAACTACTAAACCTGATCCACACCTTCAGCAATGTGGCTGGGTATAAAATTAACTCAAATAAATCAGTAGCCTTCCTCTACACAAAAGAGAAACAAGCCGAGAAAGAAATTAGGGAAACGATACCCTTCATAATAGTCCCAAATAATATGAAATACTTCGGTGTGACTTTAACCAAGCAAGTGAATGATCTGTATGATAAGAACATCAAGCTGCTGAAGAAAAAAATTGAAGAAGATCTCAGAAGATGGAAAGATCTCCCATGCTCATGGATTGGCAGGATAAGCATAGTAAAAATGGCCATTTTACCAAAAGCGACCTACAGATTCAATGCAATCCCCATCAAAATACCAATCCAATTCTTCAAAGAGTTAGACAGAACAATTTGCAAATTCATCTGGAATAACAAAAACTCCAGGATAGCTAAAACTATCCTTAACAATAAAAAAAGGACTTCAGGGGGAATCACTATCCCTGAACTCAAGCAGTATTACAGAGCAATAGTGATAAAAACTGCATGGTATTGGTACAGAGACAGACAGATAGACCAATAGAACAGAATTGAAGACCCAGAAATTAACCCACACACCTATGGTCACTTGATTTTTGACAAAGGAGCCAAATCCATCCAATGGAAAAAAGATAGCATTTTCAGCAAATGGTGCTGGTTCAACTGGAGGTCAACATGTATAAGAATGCAGATCGATCCATGCTTATCACCCTGTACAAAGCTGAAGTCCAAGTGGATCAAGGACCTCCACATCAAACCAGACACACTCAAACTAATAGAAGAAAAACTAGGGAAGCATCTGGAACACATGGACACTGGAAAAAATTTCCTGAACAAAACACCAATGGCTTATGCTCTAAGATCAAGAATCGACAAATGGGATCTCATAAAACTGCAAAGCTTCTGTAAGGCAAAGGATACTGTTGTTAGGACAAAACGGCAACCAACAGATTGGGAAAAGATCTTTACCAATACAATTGATAGAGGGCTTATATCCAAAATATACAAAGAACTCAAGAAGTTAGACTGCAGGGAGATAAATAACCCTATTAAAAATGGGGTTCAGAGGTAAACAAAGAATTCACAGCTGAGGAAATCCGAATGGCTGAGAAACACCTAAAGAAATGTTCAACATCTTTAGTCATAAGGGAAATGCAAATCAAAATAACCCTGAAACTTCACCTCACACCCGTGAGAATGGCTAAGATCAAAAACTCAGGTGACAGCAAATGCTGGCGAGGATGCGGAGAAAGAGGAACATTCCTCCATTGTTGGTGGGATCGCAGACTGGTAAACCATTCTGGAAATCAGTCTGGAGGTTCCTCAGAAAATTGGACATTGAACTACCTGAGGACCCAGCTATACCTCTCTTGGGCATATACCCAAAAGATGCCCCAACATATAAAAAAAGACATGCTCCACTATGTTCCTTTGGCGTAGGCCTTATTTATAATAGCCAGAAGCTGGAAAGAACCCAGATGCCCTTTAACAGAAGAATGGATACAGAAAATGTAGTACATCTACACAATGGAATATTACTCAGCTATCAAAAACAATGACTTATGAAATTCAAAGGCAAATGGATGGAACTGGAAAATATAATTCTGAGTGAGGTAATCCAATCACAGAAAACCACACATGGTATGCACTCATTGATAAGTGGCTATTAGCCCAAATGCTTGAATTACCCTAGATGCACAGAACACATGAAAGTCAAGAAGGACCAAAATGCAAATGCTTCACTCCTTTAAAAGGGGAACAAGAATACCCTTGGCAGTCTATATGGAGGCAAAGTTTAGAACAGAGGCAGAAGGCACACCCATTCAGAGCCTGCCCCACCTGTGGCCCATACATATACAGCCACCAAACTAGATAAGATGGATGAAGCAAAGAAGTGCAGGCTAATAGGAACCGGATGTAGATATCTCCTGAGAGACATAGCCAGAATACAGCAAACACATAGGCGAATGCCATCATTAAACCACTGAACTGAGAACAGGACCCTCGTTGAACGAATCTTAGAAAGGACTGAAAGAGCTTGAATGGCCTTGAGACCCCATATGAACAACAATGCCAACCAACCAGAGGTTCCAGGGACTAAGCCACTACCCAAAGAAAGACTATACATGGACTGACCCTGGACTCCAACTGCATAAGTAGCAATTGAATAGCCTAGTAAGAGCAACAGTGGAAGGGGAAGCCCTTGATCTTGCCAAGACTGAAATCCCAGAGAAGGTGATTGTTGAGGAGAGGAAGGTAACGGGGGAGGATGGGGAGGGGAACACCCATAGAGAAGGGAATGGGAGGAGTTCAGGGGGATGTTTGCCTGGAAACCCGGAAAGGGAATAACAATTGAAATGTAAATAAATACTCAAGTTAATAAAGATGGGGAAAAAAACAAAATAAATAAATTGATTGCATCTGGTATTTTGGTATGGTAATAAAAAGTTGTCTAGTACAGTTTCTGTAAAACTCACAAATCTCGGTTATCATTTTTTTTTTCTGAGCTTGCGAGAGGTTACAGGTGGTGGATTGTGAGGAAAATGGAGAGGCTAGGAGGGAGAAGGGTGGCTGGCTACATAGTATCATTTTTCTCCTTTGTAAGAAGCCTCTAACTTTCCCTTCAAAACTACAGGGTTTGTAATTGGTGCACAGCCAAATCGCATAAACAATGGCTGAGAAGAAGAAATCAGGCTCCTACAGGAGTAAGTGTTGGATGGGGTGTTCTCTGAGCTCCTCACCCCATCAATTTGAGGAATAGCTTTCTAGATATTATTAAAACTGTCCTCATAACTTTTAAATCCCTGTAAAGATAAAGAATGGAGAAAACAAGATACTGTCATCTTCTGTCTGAAAACTCCATCCCAGTTTTAAAGCAGTTGGTGCTCAAGATCACGATTAGGTCATGCGACGACCCACGGAGGGGAATTATTGGTTGTTCCATTGCTAGGTGAGGTAGGTGACGGTAAAAACGTGCCTAAAGTCATTCAAAGAGTCGTGCGCAGAGACATGGCACAAATTCTGGACCTAGAGTTGCAAATTAATGCTCTACTTCCTTCTGCGGCTGCCCCTGATGGAAAAGCTGAGATCTGCTCCCCTTCTGTGGTGAATAGGTGATCAGAGTCTCAAGTGAGTACCTTTGGGAGCCATCACTGCTCTCAGCTCTTTAGCTTCCCCTTCTCAGCACAAAGGACTTCTGCTTTTATCAGGGCAATAACAACCTCTCACACCCCATGCCCCCACCCAATCCCCACCGCAATGACGCTAAACGGCAAGTCAAAGCCCATTAGCTTCCCGACACTTCTGAAGGGCACCTGCAGGTATGTCATACACGGAACCACGAAAAGAGAAAAGAATGAAACCTGGCCCAGAATGAGATTGTCAACCTGGATCAGACTCTGGTGGGGGGAGGGAGAGGGGGGAGGGTCTAGTAACAGGTAGTTTATTCACAAGTATTTAAACCTAGTATAATTTGGAAAAAAAGTTTTCCTGGTTTCATACAGTACCGCACAAGGAAACAATTGCATTCAAACTCAACTCAGGGTCCATGTCATTTTTTCCAAGAAGATGGGTTCTAGATATATGCTACCTGTACCAGCTTACAGGCTTAGGGAAGGGTCTGGGCTGGTCTCAGCCATACAGATAACCAAGAGGTCATTTGGGCTATTAGCTACCTCTGGTTCTGGTTGTAGGAGCTTGATATGGCCTGGTGCACGGAGCCATATTGGATTTGGGCCTAGCCGCTTTTTGACTGCATGGCTCAAAGTGGCTAGGTGACTTTGGGCTGTTTGGCCACAGATATTCACCCATAAGATGACTGCCATAAGTCTTAAGATTGTTGAATGAAAGCCTCTCCCATGAATTTACGGCACAGGAAGATAACATTCAAGGGATGCCTCAGCTCGAGCAGATACCAGTTATCTCCTCAGTTCACACCCAGTGTCTCCACCACCTGACCTCATTCGCCTGACCTCTTTGCCTCCAGCTTCACTGCCTATACCCTCATCTCCCCCTCCTTCATATTTCACAAAGGTCCTCCCCCTACCTGAAAGCCTTAAAATGTGTTCATCCCAATAAATGAGACCTTGACAACAGAACTTTTGCTTGGTCTCCTTCTTCTCTTCACCCCCCATTTTGGCCCAGGTAGAAAGCCTCTTCGGGACCCTGAATAACTGGGTCCCCTGGGGACAGCCTGGCCCAATAGATATGCCCATCCTCAGGTTCTCGATCACTTCCAGTTCTCCGCTTTTGAATGGAAGATCAGGTTTTCATCTTCTCCATTGGAAAGACAATCCTGCAGTGCTTACCATTCTGGGTTTCTCTGGAGAGCTCTATGCAAGGACCTCTGTGCTATGTTCCCAACTTGCCTTCAGGGAGGCTCCATTCAAAACTACTGCTTGTTGTGTTGCCTTATTATTTTTAAATTCACAATTTATTTTAATGGGAGAACAGAAACTCTTCCTTGACCTCCTCCAGAGAGAGAGAGAGAGAGAGAGAGAGAGAGAGAGAGAGAGAGGAGAGTAGGGAGTGGTACCTAACTTTCTTCTAACTGATGGTACATGACCCAGGTAACTACAAGACTGCCTAATGTTGAACAAGGTTTTCCAGTAGATTCCCTCTGATGCTTCATCTGGCTTTTAAAGTATGCAGAAGTCATGGCTTTACCGCTCTATGGAGACAGCCACAAGTCAAAACTGAGGGAAGCCTTGGCCAGGAGTCAGCATGGAATCTGAGGTTCTCAATTCCACAACCACAAGGAACAGATTTTCCAGCAACCTAAGACATCTGGAGGCAATGTCTCTTCCTGTTGATCCTCCAGATGTGAACACAGTCTCATCATCACCTTCACTGTCACCCTTAAAACTCTGACAGGAGGACCCATCCCAGCCACGCCTACTCTTTTGATGTCCCGGAACTGGGAGATAGTACATCTGTGTTGCTTAGAGCTGCCAAGCTTAGGCAGCTGTGGTAGTGAGTGCCTGTAAACCAGAGCTTGGTAAGGGGTTTGAATAGGATAAGTACACCAAGGACAAACTGTTGCTAATGTAATTTGTTACACAGTAACAGATAACAACTGGTGGGGTGTTCAGAAGAAACTAATAAACAATGTCCCAGGAGTGGTGCAGATCTTCTTTAAAAGGCAGCTGTTGGCATTTAAGGGATAGACAAGTGTTTTTGACTTCTCAGTCTTTGAAAACACAGACGAAATGATTTAAGGAAAATGTAGGCAAAACACTGACTTTATCATCTTTTTTTGGGGGGCGGGGGTTGTGCTCCTATGGGAAAATCAATCTTAAAGAGGGGTGGGAAGTGTTGAGTAGGAACTTGTGGGTGTCCTGTCCACCCACAACACGCCAGGAAGTTACCAGGGTTGGAACAGAGTGAACCTGAGGTCAGAAGGGAGGGGCAGGCTAGTGAAATGAGTGGGTGATGGGAAGGGTGTCAGGGCACCGTGGGGATGAGATTTTTCCTGAGCAGACTGGAAAGCCCTTCAAAGGTTCTGGGTGTGGCTGGGGTGAGGGAGATAATCAGTTAATTAGTGGTGCTCTGTATGCTGGTCTGTGGTTTAGAAGCGGAACACTCAGATGGTAGGGATTTAGGTGCACTTCTGAACCCCTCATCCTCCTTGGCGGTCTAGGATGTGTCCAGTTGAGCTCAAAGAGTAAACCATTCATTATGGCTGTGAGATTTGGCATACTGCAGAACCAACATCCCAAACATCACACAGCATTCATTGCTTTGCTGCTGGTGCTCGAGATGTTGATAGAAGAGATAAGACAATAAGGAACTACATTGGGAAGGAAGATTCGTTTTTTCCATCTGTCTCTGCGGTTCACGGAAAAGATAATGAATGAGCAGATGCTGCCTCTGGAGGAAAAGCAGCCCCTTCTCTGTCTAGTGATGCTAAGAAGGATGGGATGCAAGGAAACCTTCTGAGCTTTCCCTGCCTGTGTTCCTGTATGTGCATGTGGTCTGAGTGTATGTACATGAGCATGTGTGTGTGCATGTGCATGTACGTACATGTGAATCTTCTTTTTGTGTGACTTTCTCCATAGCATTCACTGCTTACACCGTCACTGATCCATGCTTCTTCTCCCTCATAACCTTGAGTATGTTGCTTGTTCCTCCCCAGAATGTTCAGGACGCTGAGAAGCTCCTAGGACTGATGATTGTATAGGAATACACTCACAGTTGGATAAGCTAATGTATGATGCATGGCTATTAAAGTTTCAGGTCATTTGCTACGGAGGCTGGGTTCTTGCTCAAACACCTATCTAGGGGTTGCACTGGAGTGTTTGTTGGAGGTGCTGGATAGTTTTGTCAGTAGTTGACTCCAGAGAAAAGGCCAGCATTCCATGAGAAGAAACAAATTCTGCTTTCAGACCATGATGGCACTGTAGAATTGCTAGCCCCCACAGTCATATGGGTAATTCCTTAAAATAAATCTTTCCCTGGAGGCAAAGAGAGGGAGGGGAGGTACTGAGGACTACAAGCCACAGCAGGAGAACAGGAGAAGACCTGTGGGGCTGGGCGGGGCTGCTGGGGCTCCTATAGATGCCCCTCCACTTTGGCTCATTCCACGCCTCTTGGGGCAAGTGGGCAAATATTCCAGAAAGTGACCTGGAGCACTACGGGGAATTTCCTCTTAATTTGTATAGGGTGTTTTGGTAACTTGGACCATAAGTACTGGATGAAGCGGCCGACCGCTATTCCAGACTGTACCAAACATATTTCAAAATCCCTCCTCCCCATCTGTGTGTGTATTTGTATGCTAATTCCTTATATGAAATTGAATTTAAAAGTTAACTTTTAAAAGGCATCTGCTGATTAGAACCCTTCCTCTTAAGGACAAGGGTGACATAAGGGGAGAATGTCAGTAGCAGGGACTGTTTCTGACAACTTAGATGCCACGTCTCGCCTGCTTTTCTGATAGAACCATTTTTTTTTTTGATGGAGTCTGCACTGTTCTTGAAGCAGATGGTCCCTTGTGAGAAGGCTCACCCTCCAACCTTCAAGACATAAACAGGCACTCCAGTGTCAGTGGTCATAGGCAAGTGAGATGAGGAGGGATCCTCAGGTATGTCTGGATCTGTGCTGTGGCTGTGGATCTTGTAGGAAAGGCTACTGAACTACTGATGTCCAAGGCCATGACTTTTATACCAAGTAGAGATGGAACTGACCACTTCTTACACAGCACTAACCACTGGCCAGAGGACAGTCAACAGTGGATCCTCCTACTCTTGGGTAGAAAAGTATTCTACACATAGAAGTACCAAAAGCCTAGCTTTGTCTACCCCAAATAACTGTGATGAATGAACAAATGAACCCTTCCTCATTTCACAGTTGTGTCTTTGCTATATTTCTCTTCTTCCTTTGTTCATCATTTTCTTCTTCATCTTCTGGAGCTGATCATTGCCAGAGTTCTTAATTTGGAAATCATTATCTGGTTTTTGAGAAGAATCTTGTAATTGGGATCCAAGGGGGTTAAAAAAAAATGAAGTCCTTGTATTTACATATTAAGAACAAGATGTTCTGTACCCCCGCACCATTTCAAAATCTTCTCCAATCCAGAGTCACCAGCCATGCCTGTTAAACTACATGATCTGAGAGAAACATGAGTGGCACTTGTTGTGAGAAACAGGGATGGGAAAGAACAGGAAGCATCCCCTCCCAGTGCTTGATTTCACAGAGCTGGAGGATACGTTACACTGTTCCTCCCCTAAGGAGGGAATAGTCCAGAAATAAGCAGTACAGACGTAGGTCATTAACTTGTTTGCCCCTGAGGAGCTGGGCAGGAGTGATCAGGAAGCAGGTCAGAAGTGGGTTTGAGGAGAGGGAGAACGCCTGGCATGAGTGCTACCCTGAGGAGTCAGTGGCTTCTGTAGTTGTCAGCTCCAGCAGAACCAGGGGCACTGGGACAATTTCAAGACAACTGAAACATTTCTCAGTGTGTTCTACATCCAGAGTTTCCCAAGATGGCAAGCAGAACCGGAGCAGACAGGTGTAGAAGGACTGGTGTGAGGTCCAGGGAAGAATATTTACTCACTGCTCAGACCCACAAATCAGAGCCTGACTTGGGAGAGGAGTGGCTTCTCCATCCACTTCTCCTCCTCTAGAATAAAATGGTAGCATGGATCACCTTCCTGATAGGAGGGCCTTCAAGTCCCTGGGCATCCCTGGGCTTTGCATAAGGGAGACATCTTAGAAAATCGGCTTTATTTGACATACACTCCTTCATAGAAATTGTCATAGATTTTCTTATATCTTCCTGTAGGCTGCTTTTACTTCTTTGCCAATCTAAGACAAAACCCAAATCTTTTCCTATTTCACAACCTGTCAGTCACTATTAAATCACTGCATTCTAATCCCTGCAGGTCCCAGATCCCTAGTTTTCAGAGCCAATAGCCAAACTGGTGATAACATAGCATGGAGAGACACTAACTATGCTCTGGCTGCATAAGGGTCCATCAAAGAGGTGGGATCTTGTAAAAAAACCAGCATCCAATGATATGCTGAACACATTGTTCTTGTCGAAGGGGTGTGGGGGAAGAGAGAGAGAGAGAGAGAGAGAGAGAGAGAGAGAGAGAGAGAGAGAGAGAGAGTGTCTGAGACTGTAGGGATGGGCTAGCCAGACAGAAACCATAGAAACCACACGACCAAAGCAGAGACCTAGAGATAAAGCCTAAGAAATCCCCCAAGTCAAGAAAGTATGTCTAGCACTTGAGTGACACAAATGTGCCCATTAGGGAAGAAAATTCTTGCTGCACAGCTGGTAACCCCTCAGTGGAACATAAGCCCCTAGCCAGGGGGAGGTGTCTTATGCCAGATGTGAAACAAATGCTTCTGTCCTCACAAATTTACATGTCGAAGCTGTGAATTTAATATGGTGGTATTTGGAGGTAGGTCTTTGGAACACGAAGTTAAATGAAGTTGTGAGAACAGGATCTCAATCTTATGGGAATGATGCCCTTATAGTGAAATGAAAACACTGAGACCTTTCAACAAGAAAGAGATTCTTCAGTGCTAGGATGATTGTGTATGAAAAAGGAAGAAACCAGATTCACAGCCTGTCCCCAAATCAACTGGAAATGGATTAAAAAATATGGAACTGTATGTGTGTGTGTGTGTGGGGGGGTTGTTAACTGGGAGGGGAATAAAATCTGGAGTGTAAAAATAAATAAATAAATAAATAGATAAATAAATAAATAAAATTTTAAAAAGTTCTGGAAGAAAGCTCCTTAGCATTCTCTCTCTCTCTCTCTCTCTCTCTATATATATATATATATATATATATATATATGTGTGTGTGTGTGTGTGTGTGTGTGTGTGTGTGTTTTTATATATATATACTTTTTTAAAGTTTGGGCAATAAAATTAAAAAGAAACAAATGGGATTACACCACACCTAGAATCTTCTGCTGGGCAAAGGAACCAATCAATGAGATGGACAGGCAGCCTGAGAGGAAAAAATTCAAAACCTTGTATATGATATGAGGTTAATATCTGAAATATATAAGAAATTCATATAATTCAATAGCAAATGAAAACAAAGCCAAACCAAAAAAAGGTGGGGGAAACCAACTGAAAAATGACCACAGACATGGAAGTGGCCAACAGTGTGTGAGCTTGGTGTCAACCCTCAGCAGGTGCAAGGTAATGAAAGTCACAGTGCAGGCTCCTGGTAGACTGGCTGTTGTAGAAAGGACATGATACAGTATTGGTGAAGATGTGGAGTAGGGGGTGGCACCCTTCAGACGTATCAGACCTAGTGTGATGGTTTGTGTATACTTGGCCTAGGGAGTGGCACTATTAGAAGGTGTGGCCTTGTTGGAGGAAGTGTGTTGTTGTGGGGGTGGGCTTGGAGACCCTCCTCCTAGCTGCCTGGGGATGCTCAGACTGTTGCTGGCTTCCTTCCGGTGAAGATGTAGAACCCAGCTCCTCCTGCACCATGCCTGCCTGGATGCAGTGATGCTGCCACGTTCCCACCTTGATGATAATGGACTGAGCCTCTGAACCTGTAAGTCAGCCCCAATTAAATGCTGTCCTTTATAAAACTTATGTTGGTCATGGTGTCTGTTCACAGCAATAAAACCCTAACTAAGACAGAAGTTGGTACCAGGGACTGAGATATTGCTCTGATAGGCCTGACCATACTTTTGTGTGGAAGAATGTGGATTTTGGGACTTTAGATTTGGAAAGCAGTGGAGTGCTTTAAATGGGGCTTAATGGGCTATCCTAGTAGGAATGTGGAAGTCTTTGTTACTGAGAGTGATTTGAATTGTGCAGGCCTAGCCCAAGAGGTTTCAGAGGAGAAGTTTGGTATGTGGTGCTGTGAAGACTGCTTTTGTGGTATTTTGGTGTAGAATGTGGCTGCTGTTTGCCCTTGTCTGAAGAGTTGGCCTGAGGCTAAGGTGAAGAGACTCAGATTAATTGCATTGACAAAGGAAGTCTCAGAAGCGCCCATCATAGATTTTGTTCTCTGGTTAAGTTTCATGAAGAGCATTTTAATGAAAAAAGGGAAGTTGAGAAAGGAAAAATACAAAATATATGGTTCGAGCATTAAAGGGCCACCAGGAAGTGAAATGGAGCTGAATCCTGTGTTCAAGGATATTAAATTGAATTGAGGGAGTAATGACCTTGGGGGAAAATCCCGCCCAGCTATGTTAGCTCCAGGCAATTTAGTACAAACCTTTACCCCAGGAGACAGGCATAGAGATCTCTAAATTCAAGGTCAATCTACAGCAAGGTTCAGGACAGCAAGTTTAGGCAGTGAAGGAGTTAGAAGAGAGGAAGCTGGTGATAATGTAATAGAACAAGGGGGCCATGTTCCAGCTCTTGAAAGCAGCAGAACTCAGCAACTTCAGCCATGTGTCTCTGGCTTTATATTCAAGAGCAGAAGGAGACTACAGGGAGAATTGATGCTGGTCAGCTGGAGCTAAGAAAGAGATCAGCATCACTGAGGTGAAATCTTCTGGGAAGTATTTTTTGAGAGCTGTGTTTCAAAGATACCAGGTTGTACCTCCTGCTGTGGCCAGACTTGGTAATATGTAAAGTCACCCAGGTAGTACTGATTTTGAAGGCGTGAATCAAGCAGCTGAGACTGGGCACTTATGAGAGGCCGTGGAAGGCCATTGGAGAAAGTACACCCTCAGTTGCAATTGATGGCCCAGGACTGAAGAGGTCAGGCAAAGGAGTTGAAACTTGGCACCATGAAGAGAGCCTAAGAGAGGCTATTGGTGAAGCCTAGATGCAAGGGAAGACCCCAGTGTATTGAAGACGCCAGTACCATGGGATGATCACTAAGAACAACAGCAATAGTGTACTGTGGATCAACCTGAAGTTAAACTGCTACAGAGGGCAGAGCTGGAGAAGTGAAGCCAGCCCTTTGGAGGATCATGTGTGGATCCCAGACATTGAAACAAACTGTAACATTGAAGCTGCCTTGGAGACCCAAAGATGTTAAAGATGCCAGAGCCATGGGCTATCTGCTGAGGAAAGCTGCTAACAGGGAGTGGAACCAGCTCAGCTGGCTTCCTTGGGGTATAGATGTAGAACTCAGCTCCTCCTGCACCATGTCTGCTTGGATGCAGCAATGCTGCCATGTTCCCACCTTGATGATAACGGACTGAGCCTCTGAACCTCTGAACCTGTAAGTCAGCCCCAATTAAGTGCTGTCCTTTATAAAACTTACGTTGGTCATGGTGTCTGTTCACAGCAATAAAACCCTAACTAAGACAGACAGTAAGAGTAGGACATTGTCCAAAACATCCTTTTTGGGATACTGCCCAATGGAAATGGAGTCACCATCTTATAGATTTACAGTAGCAACAGAGTAGAAACAACATGAGCATCCACCAAAGATGGACAAGGAAAGAAGTTAAGATACTCAGACCTCATACACAGTGGACTCTTTAAAAATAGTTGCTTAGTTTTAGTTTAGTGTATAAGGAGGTCAGAAGAGAAACTGGAGTTACAGATGACTGTGAGTTCTGGGAACTTGACCCTGGTCCCTACAAGTGCTCTTAACAATTGAAACGTCTCTTCAGCCTCACACAATAGAGTTTCACCCAGGCTCCAAAGGGAAGAAAATTCCATCAATTGTGATGTGGATGAATTTGGATGACATAAAGCTAAGTGAAATTAGCTACACATAGAAAAGTACTGCAGGGCCTCACTTGACATTATGTTGGTTAGCTTTCTGTCCCTGTCACAAATGTTCAACATGGTCGAATTAGAGAGAGAAGCTTCTCTATAAGAGAAAAGCTTCTCTATTGATAAAAGTGGATTGGTCTAGTGTTGTTAAGCCTGTGATGAAGCAGCTCTTCAAGGTGGCCATGTATATTACAGAGCAAAACATACCGTGCTGGCCACATGGCCAGGGGAAAAGAGAGTGAGGGAGGAGGCGTTCAATAAATTGATCTTCTTGACTGTATTAATTCACTCTGGATGTAGATATTAAATCAAGCATTTTGTGTTCCTCAAGTAAAAAGGGCCAGTGACTCTCTCCAGATGCCTCTCTCTCTCTCTCTCTCTCTCTCTCTCTCTCTCTCTCTCTCTCTCTCTCTCTCTCTGCCATATGAACTAATAAGTCAGATATCTTATCTGTCAGCAAGAGACCCTCTGCGACATCAAATCTGTTGCCATCTTGACCGGGGCGCCAGCCTCCTTGGACTGTATATTAGTTAAGCTCTCTGGTCTGTGGCATTTTCTTATGGTAGCAGACAAAGCACACTGAGGCATCAGGAAGGCTATGAAGCGGTACCCATTTACCTCAGGAGATTCCACAGGCTTTGCATATTGTACTCATTTTTTTCCCCTGGTGTTTTCACCTTACGAACCAGTGAGGTAAGTTCTATTTTCATCCTGTGCAGGGCTGAGGAAAACAGGCATCCAGGAGGCAGGTCTGAACAAGTTCGTGCAGAAGTGTGTACAGCCCTGGGTTTTGCTCCAGGATGACTGGTTGGTTCTACAGCCTCGAGCGCACTGGCCCCTGGGCCTCAGTCCTCAGGCTTTCAACAGTTTCAGTAGTTGTTGTTGCAACTGGAAGGACCCCAGCCACCCAAGCTGTCCTCCAGTTTGTCCTGAGACTTCAGCACTGTGGCAGGAGAGAACTGCTGGTCTGGGGAGACCAGAGCGAAGAGAAAAGCAGGCCTCCTGTGGCTTTGCTGCCTGCTCTCGCCCCGCCCCCTCTGCTCCGAGCTCCGTCTCTCTCTTGGTGTTGATTTCCCGGCTTTGGAGCTTGCTCTCCTTGACTCTCCCTTCACCTGATCCCTGATTCCCTCCATCCCCTCTTGTCTTCCCTTACAGTCTCCAGGGCCTGTGACTCCTGTTTACTCTGTTAATGTACATAACCCATCGCGTGCTTTTTCAACACAGGCTTAAGAAGACCGGACCCCTGTGGATCGAAACTTCGAAACTGCACTATATACAGTTTTTCTATTTATCAGTTGATTATGTCAGGTATTTGTTACAGTAGCAGGAAGCTGACTAACAGCTCAAAGGCCCTGGAATCGGGGGATCCAGACAGCTTGCTTCAGCCTCTCATAGCCTTTGGAAGGCTGCTACCAAACAGATGTTTATTACGCATTCCACATCAGTACCTCAGGCAAGGGAGCAGACGAGATGCCAGGTTTCACTTGGGACCCCCAGCATTGGCTATGCTGGGAAAACTAGGTGTTCCCACAGGACCGGAATGCGAATGGGGGTGATCCCACTGATGTTGAGAGTCATAATCTCAAAGGCACAAATCTCTAGACAGAAGGAGCCCGCCCCACAGTCTGACAACACCATTCGGGCCCCTTGGGTTTCCCAGGGGGCTTAAGACAACGTTCTTTGAGATGACTCCACCCCTGGGCACATCCTTTCCTGGGTGCTGGGGATACAGTAAATCAGCAAAGCTCAGATACGGCTCCATTTCTCAGTCTAATAGAGGCACAGGCACACAATGAAAGGTCAGCTCTGAAAGAATTGGCGTTAATATTGCTTTTCTTCTTTGCTCTTTTCCTAATATTTGACATTTATTGTGGAATTACCCCACTCCTGTGCAAGAACTTTGTGGTCTAGTTTCTAAATCACACCTAGTTAATAACTGTCCATCCTACCAAACACTGAACACTATCATTTAAAAAAAATCACAGCTAGTTAATAAAATTTTCATTCCAGCAAACATTGAAAAATACCTCTCAAACATCTAGTTAGATGGGTCTTGGGGTCTGTGTGTGTTTATCTTACCTGAATTCTTAGCTGGAAAGGACCGGAGCGTCTGTGTCTGTTGATGTGAAGGATCATGCACGTGTTGTTTTGTTTAAATAGCCAGGAAACTGTGTCAGCTGAGTGCTTTTCTTAGTACCATTTTATAGGCATTTTCTTAGTCCCATTTTATAGGCCAAGGAATATATATATATATATATATATATATATATATATATATATATATATGTATGAATAATCCTACCTAGTAGTAGTTGATAAGCACATGAGACTAAAACACTTTTTTAGCATTGTCCTTGCCCTGGCTTCTAAGCAGGCGATGACCTGCACCATTCCTGCCCAGCTTCCTTCTGTGTCTCCAGGGTTAAGGTCCTTGACCTGCCACTTAAAAATGGAGCACCATACTGGGCTCATTATTCATTTTCTGTTTTCCTCCACCGCCCTTCCCCTCTTTTCTGATTGTAACAGAAATGCTTACTTATAAACATCTACTAGCCAGTCACTCCCCATGACAGCAGAGATTATTAACAGATGAACAGGGTCAAACCCCAAGTGACAGAAAAAGCTTCTCTAAAGATAATGAATTTCTTTGGGAATAGCCTTGCAATTTCCCAACCATGGGCTAAGGGAGATTACGTGTGCATTCAAGGATCTCGAGGCAAAGTGATGTTTTTGAAGGCGAAATAAAGAATATGACATAAATTATTTTGAAGCACTAGTCCTTGACCACAAGGATTGATAACAAGGATGGCATCAGTCCAAGGTGAAGCAGGCCGTTTAGGCAGATGCTCTTGTAGAAGGAGAGAGAGAGAGAGAGAGAGAGAGAGAGAGAGAGAGAGAGAGAGAGAGAGAGAGAGAGTGTGTGTGTGTGTGTGTGTGCGTATAAGATTGTTGTGGTCTGTGTGAACCATTCCGATTATGACATACTCATATGTAATATTTCTTACTGTCAAATGAGTATGCATGAAATCCGCTTATTTATTATTTTATTTATCTTATTAGTGGTTGACAAAAGCAATTCCATTTTGACTCTGATTATTTTCACAATAATCCAGCGAGAAACAAAGAACTTAGCAAATAATGACCATAGGGTATATGAATGCTCTGAGGGATACTCACAGAGAATGATGGAAACCTGGTGTGTGTGTGTGTGTGTGTGTGTGTGTGTGTGTGTGTGAGAGAGAGAGAGAGAGAGAGAGAGAGAGAGAGAGAGAGAGAGGAGTTCAATGGGAAGGTAGCAAATGTAAAAGACTGTTGAGTAGAATCGGGAATAATACAGGTTTACCAAGTATCATGGGCTTTGCTGTTCCCCTCTCAATGTATAAATGTATATGTGTATAGGTATATGTATAGTGTGTGTGTGTGTGTGTGTGTGTGTGTGTGTGTGTGTGTGTGTAGTGAAGATGGAAACCAGGGCTTTGCACATTAGTCTAGCACTCCACTGAACTATTAGCTGCCGAATTTGGATATGGGAGTCCTAAGAGTAGTATGATGAATTCTGGAGATAAGACCTTTGGGAGGGAACTATGTAAATAAGGTTATGAAGTGGGGGCTTTCATGAGAAGAAACAAAGCTTTATAAATAAATATAGAGAAAGAGGCCATCAGTGGAGATGAGGATAAACAGTGGAGTTAGGATAAAGAGATGTGCCAGGAAGAGAACGTCACCAGGAACCCAAATGGTAAACTCCTTGTGTTGTGTAGTTGTTTCCTCCATTTTAAATGGAAACTCATTAAGAAACAGGATGCTAGAAAGAAGGCAAAACAACAGAGTGCTTTAAATGGGAAATGAAAAATCCCATTCTGCAGGGATGCTCATTTAGACATAGAATGTTCTGAGGGGAACTGAAAATTCCATTTTGAAGAGAAGCTCATTAAGCTCAGGAAGTAAACAACTCAAGGGGTTTAGGAAGTTCCTGAAACTTACCAGATTTACTATGTTCCTCCTTCCCCAAGTATATTCAAACAGTAAGGACTGCTTAGAGACTCATCCAGAACAGAACAGTTGAGCTTCCTAGAAAAGGAAACTTAACCAGTTAAACTACCTGGAAAGAACACCCTTCAACCTATTTAGCTGCCCGCAGACTCTAGGTTTCCAGCTTTTATGAGCTGCTACCCATAATGCCATAAGCTTTGGTGATACAGCTGTCTCTGAGTTGTTTCTGTGCCTGCAAGTAACCCCAATAAAACTTAACTGGCTTACCCAGTTGAACTTGGCTGGTATCCATACTTTGACCTGTTGTCAGTTCTCAATCTGGGGTGTGTAGACATTTGGTCCTCCTCCATCCCCCTGAATACTATTACATAGCACCTTGGGCATTTCAACTTCCAGAATTGTGAAAAATAAGTGCCCATTGTTGAAGCCATCCATTCTATGGCACTTTTTGTCATCCCTACAAATTAAGACACTGACTAAACATCAGAGAAAGGGTCTTCTGATAGAAACACCAAGGGTGGAGGTATGGAGCAGGATCGCTGGGAAGTCTTGGAGAGTAGTGGATCCTCCAGGACTCCCATTTAATGGTCACAGTTTGGTGATGCCTGAGCGACAGCCCTGGCATGCACTCAGCTGTAGCATCAATAACAAATGGTAAGTACTTTGGAAGAAGCTCTTCCCTTATAGCTAGAGTTGCTGCTTTGAGATGGAAAGTTCAACACAAAAATCAAGTTTTGTCTTGTTAAGACCTCATGTGCAAGAGATTTTGCAAAGCGGAAATTGAAGAGATTATATGTTGTGTTTGAGTGTTCATGAAGGGCCACCTGATTCTTATGGGTCTAAGATTGCTCTTGACCTTTGATTGAGCAGTCCTGCTTTGTGGCATATTTTCACCCATATACATATACTAGTGACAAAGCATGTGGTTTCTGCCTTCATGCAGTTCACCAGGCAGAGTGGTAGAGGGCAATAAAGAAGGAAGCCAATATACTTGGTTGTGTGTGGATGGCGATACGTGATACTGAGGTCAAGAACCAAGACAGATCAAGAGTAGGCATGGAGACAGATGGTCCTTTGCAAAGGACTGTCTGAAGAGGTGAAAGATGAGCAAAACTGTCTTTCCTTGGAGGGGTTGCAGCTGTCTCTAAGCTAGGTTGGATACTGGAAATGAGGGTGTGGAGTGCACTAAAAAAAACCTAGAAACAACATTGTGTTTGGGGTAAGTAGACAAGGAGCCTGACCATGGCCTGGGGCTGCTGTAGGAGCTTGAAATTAATTCCAGCAAGAATTTACAGAGGGCCCTAAAATAGGGGTGACACTCTCTAGTTTTCATCCCTTTGGAGAGAATGTGAAAATGGACAGGAGGGGTAGGTGACTAGCCAGAACCTCCATCTCCAAAGCACTCTGCAGATAGGAACTCATGGGAGTTAGGAAAACAACCCTCGTGTGTGACTCTCCCCTGCTCCTAAGATTTTATTGGTCTGGACGTTTATAAAACTCCTCAAATTATTCAAACAGGCAAGAGTCGGCAGATCACTAAATCTAGAAAACTGAAGATGTATCTCAGTAGTGAGCCAATGATGGTGTGGCCTAGAGTGGTGGCCATGAGAAGCCAGTTATGAGCTAGTCTGTGAGATACATTCTACAGCTAGAAGCAGCAGCATGAAGGCATTTTGGTTATCCATGGGCAGAAGAGAGGTTGATACTGAAGAATTCTTAGAAGTGGCTGGTGAGCTATAGGTAGGGGATATTGCCATTTAGTTGGTACCTTAGTCATCACATAGGAGAGAAAAATAGAGACAAAAATATCCAAGAATCGACATCCTTGAATCTTGACACTAGTGCTACCTGCATAAGAAAAAACCAGGAGGCAGAGACATTACAGAGAGAAATGCAAAGTTGTCAGCGATGGAGTAGAGTGGAACAGCAGCATCAGCACTCTCTGAGCTGATTCTGAAGGCTGGCAGTCAATAGACTGAGAGGCAAGTGTTTTCAGATGTGTGCACAGACAGAAGCCGGTTAGATGTGTTAAAGGATGAATGGAAGCTGACTAAACAGAAAAAAAAAATATGGGTATAAAAAACTGTCCTTATTCATTTTTTATTGCAGTGATAAAACATTAACCAAAACCTAACTGTGAAAGAGAAGGTTTATTTGGCTTACATGACTTTATCATGGTCAATCATTGAGGAAAGTCAGGATAGGAATTCAAGAAGGAACAGAGGCATGAACCTGGGGTTAGGAATTGAAGCAGAGGCCACGATCTAGAGGAATATTGCTCACTCATTTTCTGTTCGTGGCTTGCTCAGCCTGCTTTCTTATACCATCCAGGCCAACCTGCCGAGGGCTGGTATTACCCAGAGTGGCTTGTGCCCTTCCATATCAACACCAACCATTAGTCAAGAAAATGTCCTCAAAGACTTGCCCTCAGGCCAATCTGATGTAGGCATTTTCTCAGTTGAGGGTCCCTCTCCACAGATGACTCAAGTTTATATGAAGCTGACAAGGAAAGAAAGAAAGAAAGAAAGAAAGAAAGAAAGAAAGAAAGAAAGAAAGAGAGAGAGAGAGAAAGAGAGAGAGAAAGAAAGAGAGAAAGAAGTCATCTTGAAAGTTATTTCAAGAAGTCCGTCTAGCTGTCTCTCCCTGCTTCCTGGCCAGCCCGAGGTAAGAAGCTCTTTTGCCACATTTTCCTGTCACTGTGATCTGCTGAAGCTCACAAGACCCTACAACCACGACTGAACTCTTTGAAACCATGAACTCGAAAGAAATCTCTCCCCCTATAAAGGAGAATAAAAGACCATGAAGAAGAACAGGAAGATGTGGTGTCTGGAAGCAGATGTGCAGTAGCAGGAGGCTCTGTAAGTGGTGAGTAATAGAATGAGCCTGCATATAAAATAGGCTTATATGTGGTCTGTCTAATTTCTATTGTTCTGACAAAATACCTGAAAGCAGGCAATTTACCAGCAAGATAAGCTTGTTGGTTCATGACTTTGTAGTCCTGGATGGCCAGGAACATAAAGCTGGTATCTGGAGGTCTTCACAAGGCAGGACAGCACTATTGGTTGGCCAGTTTTCTTTCCTTTCCCCCTCCTTTCCCCCTCCCCCCTCCTTTCCCCCTCCTTTCCCCCCTCCCCTCCCCTCCCTCCCCCCCCCCCCTCCTCCTCCTCCTCCTCCTCCTCCTCCTCCTCCTCCTCCTCCCCTCCTCCTCCTTCTTCTTCTTCTTCTTCTTCTTCTTCTTCTTCTTCTTGAGCCTGCAATGATATTAAGGGGGTCTCTGCTCTCATGACCTCATCTAACCCTAATTAGCTCCTAAAGACTTCATGTCCCAATCCATTAAAGCACAACTTGAGGAATTAAACTTCCAACTTGTGAACTTCTGGGAAACACATTCAAATCACAGCATGTACTGCCAGAGGTGTTCCATAGAGGAAAGAAGAGAACACAAAAGGAGGAGGGGGAAGGTGGAAGGAAGGCAGGGAGAGAGAAATTGCTTTGATCATTATCTATCATCAGAGGAGAGAGTTCTTACTACACATGGGGTCCTAGATTATCACAGGAACTTGCTTCTATAGGAGCAATGGGTGACACTTCCTCCAGTTTTGTCAAATGAATGAAGAAAGGGACAGGGTACTGGGCTTTCTAAGTTAAGGGGAAATGAGAGTCACTGTTAGCTAACAAGTTCTATTTTCTCAATTAAGCATAATCACATGGATAGCATCTGAAAGCAGTGGGACAGTGTGGGGGTAGGAAATAGAGGTTGACAGCAAGGAAACGAGTGGATGCTGGAGGAGCTTGGAGAAGGTAATAGAGCACCATGGGGGAGAGAGGAAGAACACAACTGCAGCTGTCTTTTCTATTCAGAGATGCGTTCCAGGATTTCCAATGAACCCTAAAACTATAGGCTATACCCAGGCCTGTCTACAGTACACTTGTGTGCACATGTACATGTATAACAAAGCCTAGAATGTTCAACCTTCCACTTGAAGAAAGCAATCTGTGGTAGGTCTTAATCACCAACACCACTAGTCTTACAAGTTGGGGCCATTGTTCAGAAAAAGAAGGGTTATCTGAACAAAGCATTGTGTGATTCCCGGCAGAGGATCTGACAGCTGAGAAAATTACCAAGTGATTAACCAGCAGGTAGTGTGTATAATGTGGATATGCTGGACAAGGGGTCATCCACTTGCTGGGCAGAGCTAAGTGAGGTAGCCCGACATTACTCAGAACATTGTGCAATCTGAAATAAATTGATTGCCTAAAATTTCTCATTTAGTGTTTCCAGACAGTGGTTGGCTGTGTGTGACTGTGGAGATTGCAAGCACAGGTAAGTAGAACACACTCTAGTAGAGTGTGCTGTGTGCTTAGGGCAACATTGCATGTCCATGTAAAAGCAATTGCCAAAGTGCCACCAACAAGGCTGAAAGGCCCAGGTGTCTGTGTGATGAAACAGCACAGGCACTGGGCTGAGAATCTACAGGGCTCTGGTGACTTTAGTAGGGGTCAGGTCTTACTAGAAAGGAAGGGACAGCCTGATATAGGATGTTCCTTTCCTCAAGACAACCTGACTACCAGCCTCCAGCACTCACATTCCTAATCGCTTGCAGGTCCCCATTCTGTCGCCAGTGGCTGTGGGACTGGTGTGATGGGTAGGCAATGGATTTACTTTGGATACTTAAAATAGTATTTGTGCTGATATCCTAGTGCTGTAAAAACTACCTTCAAATAATGTAACATAAACAATGCACATTTATTGCCTCAATTTCTATGGATCAGAAACCAAGCCATGTTTGCATAATTCATCTGCCTATAGTCTCCTGAAGTTGCAGCCAAAGTGATGGCTAAGGTAGGAGGTCTCACTGGTTCTGGGCCCTCCCTGTTTACCTAGAGCAGGGCTATTGGGAGAGTTCATGTCTTTTTCAGCAGAACCCACAGCAGTTGCTTTTTTCAGGCGAGTAGGAAGAGAGAGAGGATCTACTGTTTCCAAATACTAATTTGATCAACTTGGAGAGATGTTTTAGTGGTTAGGAGCGTGTACCTCTCTTGCAGAGGGCTTGAATTCTATTCCTAGGGCCCATGTTGGGCAGCTCCAAACTGCCAATTCCAGCCACCCAACACAGTACTCATGGACTCTGAAGACACTTGCTCTTACATGTGCAGAGACCCATCCATACACATATGTACACATTGTACAAACTTAAGACATCAAAACTAAGATGCTTTAAAAAGGCAGTATTCTAGAAACAACAAACCCCTCTATCTTTTCCCTAAGCCCTTACCTAACCTAACCACTACTTCTGTCATATTTAGGTCTACCCTTGTTCTATCTTATATACCTGGGAACATCAATCTTAGGATCAACGTAGAATATACCTATACATAGATTAGTTATAGCATGTATTAGGGTTCTCTGTAGAAGTAGAATCACTGTGTGTGTGTGTGTGTGTGTGTGTGTGTGTGTGTGTGTGTGTGTAAGTTTATTAAATCAGCTTACATTCAAATAATTTCAATAACTGCCTCACACCTAGGAGACTCAGGATTGGGTACCTAATTAGTTCTTGAAACTTGGTAATCCCACAGTCTCTTTTTCACACAGGAGAAGTTGACAACCCAGTAGTTATTCAGTCCACAAGGCTGGGTGCCTCAGTGGTTCCAATCTAGCATGGAAAACGTGGAAAGTTCCTGGAGAGCCTCAGGAGGACGAACAAGCGTACAAAAGGTGAATCATCGTCCTTTGGCTGTGCCTGTCTGCACTGTTCCCAGAAGGTGCCACCAATACCTCAGGTGGGTCTTCCTACACTAACCAAGGCAATCAAAACCGTTCTTCAGTTAAGCTTCCCTACTTAGGTCATTCTAATGCGCAGCAAGTTGACATTAAAGCCAGCCACAATACAGAATTTATGTAAGGTAAAAGTTTAAATTTTTCTTTTCTTTCCTGATTGCAAAAAAATATGGTAGTTCACAGGTTAGACTCTAGACTCTACAGTGATAGACAAAGAAGGAAATTAAAGTATACTCATAACACCAGTCTTCCCCCAAAGATAAACACCATTATAATTCCCATCTAAGTCTGTTTATGTAATGGGACCACCATTTAGAGGCTTTTAAAAAAATTACCATTAGATTAGATGTTCTTTGAGAAAATGAATCTGAATATGGCTTACAGCAGTCCACTGAGTGCACACACAACAATTAGATTTATTCTCTTCCCTTTTACACTTTACTTGCTTCCAATTTTTAGCCATTACAAATAATGTTGATGAATTTATAGCATTTAGCACTTGTTCAGAGTCTACAAATCTCCTGAAGCTTTGGGGAAAGATATTCTTAGAATGTTAGGGCCAGATGCCCATAGCAGGGGGAAAAAATCAGTCAGAAATGAAATGAAAATCTGGGCAGGTTACACAAAAAGTCAAAAAAGGTTTTTGTTGTTGTTGTTGCTGTTGTTGTTGTTGCTGTTGTTGTTGTTTAAATTGAGAATGTTTTCCAAAAATATTTATTGAGGAAAGCATTATTCTCAAGGTGTCTGGGCTTAGGTCTCCTCAAAAATGGGAGCTGTTTGCTTTAGGTTTCTAAGCTTTCCAGGTAAATATCTGGCATTAGAGTTTGGTTATGACATGAACGTTTCTGGGACAAAAGTTTAGAGTGGAGGAAAGTGGTGAGAGAAGTGAGGTGAGCTTATGGGTGGGACAGTGAAGTAGGAAGAAAGGGCCGAGGGTGCTGGGCTTGTGAGGGACTGGAGGGGATTCCTTTGGTCTAGTAGACACACGGCCGAACCCTCAAGTGGCATGTGAGCCTCCAGTAGAACAGAGCTGGATAAAACGATTCAAGACTATTGATCGGTCTTTGTATCTTTGGGGTTTGAATTTAACCTTGATAGCTGCTTGCCTGTATCTCATCTTCACAACAAATGCTTGATGAATTGTGTACACTGGAGACTCCAGACCACATCTGGGCCTCTATCAGGCAGGGCTGAATTTGTTGCGCTCTGACTAGCCCAAGGTCTTAGCCCCTGGAGGTACTGCCAGGGTTCTGAGCTCAAGTGAATTTTTGGGTTTTAGTGTAGAGTGGGAATACTCGCAAGGTGGGGTGTGCCACTTCCAAATTTTCTAGCAGTGGATGTAGATGTGTTTATGTGTTGTAGGGTGAAAGGGGGTGTGTAAGTGTCTAGGAAAAGACAAGAATTCTAAAACAGGTAGAGCTAGGCTGCATCCTATGGAGTCCTTGCAATGGGATCCAAGGAAAAAATGGTAAGCTGGGCTATTTATGTCTGTTCAGTCCCAATCTTGGACACTTGCATTCCCTGTCCATGTGTACCAGGGGCCATTTCTTCCATAGTAGTTATGCCTGAACCCTTGGCTGTGTTATGTCTTTTCTGGGAGCAAAAGGGATGTGACTCCTATATCTCCTTCCTAATGAGAGAGAGAGAGAGAGAGAGAGAGAGAGAGAGAGAGAGAGAGAGAGGAAGGGGGAAGAGGGAGAGGGGAGGGGGAGGGGGAGAGGGAGAGAGAGAGACTGTCCTGAAACTTGGCAGATTCTATTAACTAGCTAACTAGCTAATTAGTGCATAGTATACAGAACTCCAGGACTTGCTTTGTTTTCTTCTCTTTGAAGTCACCTCAAATGCCCCCCTGTTGTGGCAAATGCGAAGTAATATTTTGGGAGGAGTGAGTCACTGCTGGCCCATCTATAGTGCTAAGTCACCAAGAAGTGCCTTTGCTTCCGGCATTCTGCTTTCTGTTCTGACTTTACTGCAGGTTGAGGTGCGAGCACAGGTGCCTGGTGGCACAGAGAAGAGATCGTGTACCTAGAGGACATTGGCAATGTCTTGTGAACTGAAATTCACAGAATAAAACCACAGCTGCATTAAAGAGTCTACAAGGCTTGATTGATTAGAGTGTCAGTGGTAATGGAGAGATGGAATATTACGAAGTCAAATTATCTTGGGCCATCTATCTTTTGCCACCTTAAATGACATTCAATTGTGGTCCACCTTGACTTGGCATCCTTGTGATTGTCAGGTGAAGTCATTTTTAAAATGTACTGACAGACCCCTAGTTTTTACCATCTCAAGGCTAAAAGACAACATCTGAGACCTCCAGTAGAGATTCTCTCCGTTGTTGTAATTCACATCCTGTATGTTCCCATCAATGGATATTAAGAATTCCTTGGCTTGTGACTTCCTTCATTCTGTCACTATAAAGCTTGATGTTTGAACACGGTATTTTGAGTGATGTATGTATTGTGGGCCATAGTTCCTTGTCTGGGTATCATTTTCTATTGTTATGATAAAACACCATGACTAAAGGCAACTTGGGGAAGAAAGGGATCTTTTAAGCTTACACTTCCAGGTGATAGTTCATCAGTGGGGGAAGTAAGAGCAGGAACTGGAACAGAAACCATGGAGGAACACCCCTGACTGGCTTGCTCAGTCTTTGGTTCATGCTCAGCAAGCTTTGTTACACCGTCCAATCTGAGGCAATTCTTCAGCTGAGCTTTCCTCTTCCCAGGGGCCAAACTGACAATGAAAACTAACTAGGGCGTCACCGATGCTATACTCTTTTATTCCCTTTAAGGAGAGAGCTGTTTTTTTGTGACACTGAAGACATTTTCAAACTTTCAATGCTCTCCATTCCCTCCTATAATCTCTCTCTCTCTCTCTCTCTCTCTCTCTCTCTCTCTCCTCTCTCTCTCCTCTTCTTCTCCATCTGTCTCTCTCTCTCCATTCTCTCTCATGTGAATTACTCTGTCCTAAGTGTCAAAGTATCAAGGTTGAAAAGCACTGATGTAGACTATTTCTGCTATGACTGTGATGTCTGGTGCTGAGTTGAAACTTCAGTAGGAACTGTCTGTCAGGACCTTAGCTATGGAAAGGAATTCCTCAGCCTTTCCCTAAATCAAGCTCAGTGAAAATAATGTTGATATCCCCACTTGGGAGAAAACAAATATTTACATACTAGGCTATAGTGCTGAAGGACCAGTTTATATGACAACCCATTTATCTGACAACTGTGGAGCTCTGGAAGATCTTCTGGCCTTGTCAGATATCCCTAGAGAGCCTTTTGAAGAGGGCTGGGCAGGGGAACACTGCCATTCTTCAGAGGTGGCACCACCCTCTAGTTCTCAGCTAAGACTGTCAGTATGAAGCAGGGGTTGCCCAGTCACCAGGCAGATGATCTGCCTTTGACTGGCTGGCATTTGAACCTTGTATTCTCATCTCTAATGAGAGGATGCTGACACCTGAGCTTATGTGAGCAAGGAACAATGATCACAAAATGTGGCTTTGCAAGTTGGTGTGTGATACTGCTTAGAAACTGTGCTTATGGTGCCCTGGATGAATGCTCTAAGACTTGCTACAGCAGCTGTGGTCTGTGAACAGGTCAGCAGCAGTGGCCCCACCACTGGGGAGCATTCTAGAAATGCAAAATCTCTGGCCTCACCTAGTCAGACCTGTGTACTAATGAGCTCCTCAGAGACTTTCTTCAAGTCACCCTTCAAGTCAGAGACCCTGATATCCGAGCTTACTTATGCTTTTAACTCGCAGCGTCTCTTAGGGCAGTTTAGGTGAAGTTAGATTTATGGACTTATGCTTTAGACCCCAGGTCTTACATTGTTTCCCCTCCTTACAGACCTGCCTGTTAGGAACAGCTGAGGGCCTGTGTTTGTGCCTGTAGAAATGGCTATGAGAGAAAGAGAGGATCTTGAATTACCAGGTCATGTCATGTCAAGACACCATCTTCTTCATACCACGTCCTACACCAACACGTGTTAATACTCTGGAAGTCTCTAATGCTTGAATGTGACATCTGGGATTTAGAGAACCCCAAATCAGAGGGCGACTTTATTATGCCATGTAATTGCCATGCAAAATTGTGTGGGTGTCCAGGTGTCCTCAGGTGAGGACAGAGTCCATCGATGCCATCTCATTCTCAAATGGCCTTTTTCTAAGTATCTAGCACTGTTGAACACAGAGCCACCCATTCATTGCACGCTATTAGGTGCATTCTAGGAAAGTAGGTTACCATAGGTGACGAAGGGTGTTTCATGTAATAGCAACTCACTGACGGTGAACTACAGGTTAAAAGTTAAAACAACCAACCAGATCAAACCAGACCAAACCAAAACCAAACAATCAAACAAGCAGGAACAAATCTAGAAAGGAAAGTATAAAATTTCTCACAGTACTCTGAAGATATAAACTAAAAAATTTTAAAGCCTAAAGAAGCGCATTAAATGGCCATTTCCATTGCTACATACACAAGATTGAAGCCTGCTGTAGGAGAAACAGTGGTACTGGTTGTTCGACAAAGTGGATTTCATAAGTAGCTAATAAAAACATCTAAGCTGTGATTCTGAAAAGTGACCTTATTTATTCTCTCCACAAATTTAAGTTAATTACTAATTAATTATTATGTAGGTTAATGGGATAATTGTGCTAAGTTCATACAGTTTATAATTTCAATATCTAGGGGAGTGATACTGAGCTAAAAGCTTGACTTTACAGGGCTGGGGAGAATTTCAGCAATTGCTTAGCATGGGCTAGAAAAACAAAGATAATTAAAAAACAAACAAACAAACCTGGAGGTTGGATGTAGGGCCTAGAGTCTGTTGGGTAAGCATATGACCACTGAGCTACATTTCTATTTCTCATTATACATTTAAGTCTTACTGTGTTGCCTTAGCTGGTATTGAACCTACTGTGATGGTTCATATATGCTTGGGCCAGGGAGTGGCACTATTAGGAAGTGTGGCCTTGTTGGAGTAGGTGTGTCACTGTGGACATGGGCTTTAATATCCTAGTCCTAGCTGCCTAGAAGCGAGTATTCTGCTAGTGGCCTTCAGATGAAGATGTATAACTCTCAGCTTCTCCTGAACCATGTTTGACTAGATTCCACCATGTTCCTGCCTTGACGATAATAGACTGAACCTCTGAACCTGTAAGCCAGACACCAATTAAATGTTGTCCTTATAAGAGTTGCCATGGTCCTGGTGTCTGTTCATAGCAGTAAAACCAGAACTAAGACACCTACTCCATAGCCCTGGAAGGTCTTGAACTTGAGATCTTCCTGCTTTACCCTCCTAAGTAGCTGGGATTACAGGTTTGCATCTCCAGGCCTGGCTTTCGAGGTTAACTTTTACCTCTGCAACATCTTTACCCAGAGGCCATCCTACCCAGTTTTCTTTATTTTACAGACAAGCAGTTTGCCTTTCAACTCAGGCCTATCCCTAACTGGTGGAGGTTGGAGCAGAGCTGTCATTTCTAGCGGTCAGTTGGATGGTTCATGGAGGCCTGCTCCACTCACTGGATGAGTCTGGCCTGGGATCTTTGCTCATTGAATTCATGGGACCAAGCAAAAGGGCTACCTTTCACCTGTCCTGAACCTGCAGTCACACTTTTTTCTATATGTGTGTCACCTCAATCATCATCTTTATGCATGGAAACTTTGCATCTGGATGTTGTTCAGGGAACATTTCATTTTTGTTTGAGTAAGGATGGCCCTAGGAGCCCACTGTTGCCCCTATCTCAGAGAATTGATTCATTTGCTTGGCTTGGAGTTGCTTAGACTTGAGATAGGACCTGGAGTTCTGATGATACAGGTAACAGAATCATACTCCAGAAAAACAAAACAAAACAAACCCCTCAAAATAGCAGAACCAAGGTAGAACCTTCCTTCTTGACCTCTCTGGTGTCTTTCTCAAAACACTTACCTTCTAGAAGACACAGAAACCCCAGTGTCTGTTCCTTTCCATCCTTTCTGGGCTTACTTTGGTTTAAAATGGACTTGATGCTCAAACAGCTCCTGGCACATCTTAAATGGAAGCGTTTTCTTGTTCAAATCCTCAGGCCAGGCCACCTCAGGACATTAGGAAAGAATCAACAGTCCCATCAGCCATTGTCTTTCCTGGCAGTGAAGTAAGTTGAGTCCCAGAGCAGACTATGGATTATTAAATATAGACACAGAGGACATTTATCGACTTGCTGTCCTTATTCCTAAACAATACAACATATCAACTCTTCACACAGCACTCATTTTACATTACCTGTAATAAATAATCTAAAGGTGACTCCTTAATGTAGGAGGATGTGTGAAGGTAGTATACCATTTAATGTAAGGGGTTTGAGTATCCATAAATTTGTATCCAGAGGTGTTCACAAGTCCAGATGAATGACTGCAAGTGATCCCCAGTTTATTGAGAAATGATCATGGGTATTCATTTCTCCTTTGAATCCCATCCTCCCATCTGATCAGCATCATATTTCTTCTATGGTTTGAATAAGGTTTGTGTGTGTTCTCCAAAGTTCATGTGTTGAAATCTAACCCCTACTGTGAGGTATTAGGAAGTTAGGAACTTAATTTTGTTGTTTACATATTGTTAAAGTTGTGTAGAGATGGGGCCTTTAGAAGGGGACTGCAATTAAAGTCATGAGAGAGCCCTATTATTGAATACTGGCAACTTTCCAAGAAGACAGACCAGTAGAGACACATAAACACTCTCATCCACTTTTCCTTGCATTGTAATGTTTTGCACTACCCTGGGACTCTGCTGGTAAGATATCACTGGATATGGTCCCCTGATCTTGGAGCAAAGTTCTTAAATAAAACAACCGATGATTCTTTATAATTCATCCTCTTCAAATGTTTTGTTATAGTAATAAAAGGTGGGCCAATCCAACTTCTTATCTAGAGGATACACTGTTTATCTGTTCTCCCAATGCTTGAGAAACTGTTAACCTTTTAGGAGTTCCTGCTTCAGCAAAAGGATTCTATTATAAAAGAAACCCTTTGGTTGTTGCCTTAATCAGTTACTTTTTCCTGTGAAGAGCTGCCCATGGGCAGCTCTTATAAAGGAAAACATTTAATTGGGCCTGCTTTACAGTTTCAGAAGTTTAATCCATTATCATCATGGGAGAAAGTGTGGCAGTGTGTGGGCAGAATTGGTACTGGAAGGGGAGCTAAAAGTTTTACATCTGGATCCCTCTCCCCAGGAGAGAGAGGAGAGAAATAGATAGATAGATAGATAGATAGATAGATAGATAGATAGATAGATAGATAGATAGATATCCTCCAACAAGGCCACATCTACTCCAACAAGGCTACATCTAATCGCTGTGGAATAGTACCACTTCCTAATGACCAGGCATTTACATCTGTGAGATTTATGGGGATCTTTCTCATTCAAACCTCCACAGTTGTTAAAGGAAGGAAACACAGTGAGTTATATCCTTGTGGTCATTTTTTTTCCCTCAAGAATAGAAATTTTATTATAGGTACTGCCTGCTTAGGGAAAAAAATGATTGTGTTCTTCAGTTCTTTGCACTGAGCATGGTCCTGGGATTGGGTTCTAGCCAGCAGGACACAAGGAACACCTCTACTTGCTATCCCAGTGGGAAAGAGTATATTCTGCTATCTTTTCTTCCTATCCTGCAGGAAGAGTCTAGAGTGCCATCTTGGAAGTGAGGGTACTCTATCGAATCAAATTGAAGGCTGACAAAATTCGAACAGTCAGTTCAGTCCATATCAAAGAATACAAACAATTATGACCTTAAACAACAGAACTCTCAAATTTGGAAGTACAAGTTCAAGGTGACAGGGATGGCCAATTTGGTTCTGGTAACAGGCTCTTTCTGGCTTGCACACAGAGAATTCTTGTTTCTCATTCTCTTCTTATAAGGTCACCAGTGATGTTGAATAAAATCTCAACAATTATGACCTTCTTTAACCTTGGTTACCTCTTGTGAGGATTAATCTTAGCTGTTAACTTGACTGCCGCTAGAATCAACTCAAACACAAGCCACCAGGCATAGCCATGGAGGATTTTCTTCATCAGAGTCTTGGAAGCAGGAAGACCCATCTTAACGCAGACAACACCTTCTGGTGGCAGCCCGGATGAAATGATAAGGGCATCCTTTTTGTCTATTGGCTTCCACTCACACTGGCAAGCCCATCTACTCTATTACTGCAGCATTCCTTTGCCGGGAATTAGAACCAGCAGCTTTGAGCTTCCAGTGCAGTCTGAAGACCAGCAGTTCTCCAGAAATCCTCTGTGACTTTAGCACAAGATTAGGGCTTCTGGGATGTCCAGTCTAATAGACTTAACAGCAACTGGATCTTTTGTTCTCTCTAATGTACTACAGCCACTATTGGACTATTAGGGGCATCATGTGTAGGTCAGTCTAATAAATTAATTAATCTCTTATCTGTCTATCTATCTATCTATCTATCTATCTATCTATCTATCTATCTATCTATCTACCTACCTACCTACCTTCCTACCTACCTACCTATCTATAGAGAACTTTGACTAATACACCTCTCAAAGTCCTTGTCTTAAAATATCATCTTAGGCCTTCAACACATACATTTTTGAGGGGATACAACACTCTGTCTCCAACAACAATACACTTTATGAGCAAAGGAATTTCCCCTGTCTAAGAAGTGAATCCCCCACTTGTTAAACTGAATTTGGAGCCTCATTTGTACCGACATGATCTTGTAATTTAGCCTAAATAATCACTGAGGTTTTTTTTCCCTTACCAACATCACACTGAAGTTTGTTTTGATGTGTTTTGTGGTGCCTGGGGTAAACACTTACCCCATAGGAGCTCTGTAGTCTTGTCAGAAGCAGGCATTAGGTGGCAGTTGTGAGAGTTAAAGGTGGCCCCTGCTGGTGGGATGAAACACAGTTTTGTGCTCCATAACATTTTAGTCAGGAATGGGCCACATTATGCTGGTCCCATAAGATTAGAAGAGTAAAAAATTTCTGGCAAGGTAACAATGCTATGGCTGCTGAGATATCACGGCGCACAATGCTTGTGGTTATGGTAGCACTGACAATTACATTGAAATCATGTGCAGTACAACATGTGATTTTAAAGTGATGGCTACTAGTCTGTGTGTTTTCTACACAATACCTTTATTGTTATTTCAGAGCATACTACTAAAAATTCACTGTAAAACAGGAGGCCGTGTGTATTGACATTGTCTATGTCATGTTTACCACATCTCTAGATTGCTCCAAGGTCATGCTGTCGTCTTATCTAAACTGTCTGACTCTATATAATGTACTCTGTGATGCTTGCACAATGATGAGTTCTTCAGTGATGCATTCCTCACAATTTGTCCCCATCGGTCAGGCAGTACCACGTGACTGTACATTTTCACCAGAAGGCAAATGCCACTGGACTGTGAATAACTTACAGAATCACCGATTACAAGTGCCCCTTAGGGGAGGGCATCCTGTCTCTGGACCACACAGTACACTTTTGCTCTTGTCTAGAACTCAGCCATTTTTGTCAGTGAGGAGGAGTGGAGGAGGACCTGGTACAGACTGCAGAGAGGATGTGCATGTTTCCTAGGGATGCCATAAGGGCATCACGCACTCAATGATCTTAACAACAGACACGTATTGCCTCACTGTTCTGAAGGGGAGAAGTTTAAAGTCAAATTGTGAGCAGGCTGTTCTCCCTCTGAAGGCACTAATAGGTGTCTCTAGGAGTCTTCTCAGCTTTTCCTTCTTCCTTGGCTGGAGGCAAAGAATGCATTTAGAAGGCATCTTCCCTGGGTGAAGAATGTGACCATGATCTACATGTCTCCTTTTCCCAAATTTCCAATCTAATAATCTCACTTTCACTAATCATGCCCACATTAAGGTTATGTAAGGTCATTGGAGGTTAAGAGTTCCTCATTTGAGTGGTTAGAGGAGCATAACTCCACTCTTAACAACTTATTTCAGGTAAAGGACTCTACCCCACCACTAGCAGCAGGGAACCAAAGGGAAATATAAGATCCCGGAAGAAAAATAAGTGGGTGCACCTGAAGAGGGAGCAGAGAGGCTTTCCTCTGAGGTCCTCAAAGTGTGATCTTGATTTCATTCCAGGGTCTCCCTGTTTCAGCATGACTGACATTGGCTAGATTTGCCTCACACTGAAAGGAACTCCACAATCCAGCAACTAAACATCCTCTCTACACAGTAGCCTTGCAGTCCTCAATCCCTACCTGGAAGCCATGAATAAAAACAGCTCTCTGCTCTGCCTGGAGACCAAACCTCAGAGTCTGATGATATCTTAGAAAAAAACTGTTATATGTCCTCTTTCAAAGGTGAAAATGATCTTGCTTCTTACTCAGCATTGGAAATGGCACAGAAATTAAGGGCTCATAACAAAACCGCTCCTGCATTGAAGAGCTAGATGACCTTGTTAAGTTGTCACTTCCATTTTGTTCACCTTTCTCTTTCCTCCTGTGTATCATGGAGTCTAGCCCATCATCTCTGATAATTTCATATAATCCAGATTTATTTAGATCTTCACGTGTTACCATAGACATTTGTATGTTGCTGGATATTCATCAAAGAGCTGAGCAACGCTGAAGGAGAGTAGCAACAAAATGATCACACTAAGAAGCGTACATGTTCTGTGTTCTAGATCCTGCTCCAAGCAGCATGCAGACACGGTTTCCATGTCGTTCTAGCAACAGTCCAGTTAAGTAGGAGTTTGGATCAGAAAATTTAATATAAAGTTTCAGCTATTTGATCAGCATCGCACAATTATCCTTAGTTTTGATTACACTTACCCATTTACTTCCTTCGTGTGTGTGTGTGTGTGTGTGTAAATGTGCATATATGCATGAGCGTGTGAGAGAGTGTGTGTGTGTGTGTGTGTGTGTGTGTGTGTGTGTGTGTGTGTATACTCATATGCCACAGAGTACACTGTGTATGGCAGCGGATAGCTTGCAGGAGTAGATTCTCTTCTTCCACCTGTGGATCCCAGAGATGGAACTCAGGTTGTCAGGCTTGGCAGCAAACGCCCTTACCATCTCTCATCACTGCTCATTGTCCTTTGTTGGACATACAGTTTGTCTTCCAATTTCTACATGAATTGGTGCAATGTTTATATCTTTAGACCAAGGTTTTAAACTTTCTATTTTCTTAAAATCAATTCATAGAACTAGAATCACCCAAACCCATAATTATTGTTATTCCAAAATCTAACATTTTGTCATCTTACTGGAGGTCTGCTTCCTCCAAAGCCTGTTTCAGTTTATGTTCTCTTAGTTCTATATGAAGCTTCTTCACACTGCATGCTAGATTGGCCATGCTCTGCAGAGTTCTTACTACTAATAATGGCTGGAAATTTTTTTTTGCTTTTTATCTACATTTGTTTGGCTTTTGGTAAAGTCTCAGTTTTCCATGTTTTTAGCATTTTTGTATTTTCAGCCAATAATCTGGGATCATTTATCTGTAAGTGTCTTAGCATTGAGTAAGCCATTAGCTTCTTTGTAGGTCAAAAAGTTGTTGAGTATCATCTCATCCAGATGTTTTCTCACAGGCAAGCAGGAGATTAGCTTTTAGACATATTGATTGCAAATATTTTTGCTGACATTTTGATGTAGATTATTTATTTCTACAACAAGTATCCAATAATCTGGAAACATTTGAACAATGAGGACAATACACCAATGATCTAGGTAGGGTTGGTTGTTGTTCTAATCTATGAGTTTTGAGTCAAAAACAAGATGTATCTTTATGAGAGAAATCAAGGCTGAACTTACTTTTGGAGCTAGAGTAAGAAATGTCGTTGAAAGAATTCTAGTAAGGTAAGTCAAAAATGTCTTCATTATGGTTGATGCCATCTTAGTACAACAACTGTCGCCATAATGTGACAGCATTTGGAGATGCAGTTTTTATCTATAGCAACTTGGAATCTTTTAGGGAAACAGCAATAACAGCTAAAGAATATGCATATATGCTCTGTGACAGTGCATGTCTGTTTTCCGCAAGGACTCAGAAGTGATGTGTCTTAGTCTTAGTTCAATCAAAGCCAAAGTCAGACTAATTAACTCTGGAACAATTTAGTGTCTTTTCTTCCCTGTAAGTGGTCAGAGAACAGTTTGAAGGTTGAGTGTCATCCTGCATTCTGGGCTTATATCCTGGAAAAGAAGAGAGCTGCTATCGTGTGAGCCTACTGTCACTTGCGTGAATGGTGCTTTGACAGCCTTGAGTATTTCAGAGATAGCTAAGCGCTGCTTTGAAACACTGCTCCCAGAGACCCATGTTTGTAGAAACCATTCTGTTTGATTCTGTGCTTATAAGGAGGGGATGGAGGCACCACATTGATGTTCTTTGAACTTCTGGTTATGATGATTCTTACCAGCTCCGTTTCTGCCTCACATACTCCCACCCACCCCCATCAATTACCGCTGATCTGCAACCCAGCTAGGAAGCCAGTCTTGCCTCCTCCAGGGCTCACGCCTTTGATCAACCCACTGGGTCTTGCTGTCTTCCTCATGTACCAACAACACTAGTCTGCTTTTACAGTGTGGCTTCCGATGGGGCAGGGACTGAAGTCTCTACAGACAACTTGTTTGTGGACTCCCTGCAGTGTTCTTTATGCGTAAGGAAGGAAGACATTCCCAACTCACAGTGCAGAGTGGCTGAATTCAGGTTTTCCCCAAAAGAACACAATTGTCACTTGGCTGCCGTTTGCCAGCATGTTAGCCAGACTAGGGGTATTGTCCGTGAGGAAGAACAGTTTCATTTTCCTCTGTGCTGATCCACCCGTTCCTGCATTAAACCCGCAAGCTCTGTTTTCCTGGCACCAGTCAAAGAGCAGCAGAGCAAACAGGGACAGACTGTTTCCATGCCATGTAGGAACAAATCCTTCAGAGCACAAGGTGCAGATCTCGCAATGCCATCTGGGCCAGTGGGCTGGAGTCTGCCCAGCGCAGCCAGCTGCCACAGAACGGGTGGCTGTCCCATTTGTACATAGGGTCTCACTTGAGCCGTACTTTGTTTTGCTGAAGATGACTTATTCACATAGCCCAGATGGTCCCTGTAACCGAGAGCCCTGGAAACAGCTACCTAAACACACACACACACACACACACACACACACACACACACACACACACACACACACACACACACTTTAAAAGGGGTTGATGTGAATAAATGCAACCAAATGCCAAATGGCTGGAGACTGTTGACTTAAAGTTGAACATATTAAGGCTGGACCTCATTTCTTCCTTTCTGCTCTTTGTAGTTGGTTAGACCTCACTTCTCTAGGAGGCAAACTGTAACATCGTGATTGCGGTTTCAGTATTCATTGTAAAGATTTTTGCAACAATCGTACACGGGAATATTTTGCAAAATTTTGAATAGGAAGACAAAAATCTTGCCTGTTTTTCAGGCCAGCCTGTAACTCCTGGACTAAAGCAATCTTCCTGAGTATCTGAGATAACTTCTATACCACTATGCCTGGCTCTAGAATATGAAAATATATGGAAAATATAATTCTGTTTTAAAAATAATGATGTTATCTTATATCTGGCTTTCATATAGGTATCTCCAGGCCTTCAAACTAGAGCATGAAGCTCTTTCTGGGCAGATTGCTGTCAGTGTGGCAATAAGATTAGTCTATACAACTAGGGCACAAGTCTTGTCTTCCAAACTCAGAGAGCCCAGTCTGATGTAGTGTTTGATGTTCCTCCTAAATTCTTTCCACCTTCAAAGTCCAAACCCATACTGTAAACTGCCAGTCAAGGGATCTTCCTGGGCCTCCTGGGCAGCTGATCTTGAAGCATCCCTGAATGGGATGGCTTCTTGCTACATCATGTGCCATGCACCAGGTGCAGAGGTTGCTTCTCTCTGACTTTAGAAACCTCTGATTTTCGAAGCCTTCTCTCAGCCTCACCAGTCTTCCCCCATTCCCCAGTTGCGGTGGACCCATGTAATACCCTCCACAAGGTTCCCACTGGCTCTCCCAAGCCATCCTCATGCTGCCTACACTTGTTCAGCCTCTCTCCCACATCGTATAAGTTCCAAGGACAGAGCTCAGCTGGTTTCCTCATTAACATGGCTGCAATCTCCAGTAAGCAGAATTTCCATCCATCTCTGGCAAGTGAAAATGGTGACCATGGCAGCACTTAGGCTGGCCCTTCCTCCCAGTATCTACATCCATACCGTTTGCCAGTGCACCAGTCATTTCTATTCCCACTTTCATGCTCCTGCTTACTTAGCATTGGATGCCTTTCCATCCCCCTCTCCCTCCTGCATCTTCTTTACTTTTTCTAGTTCCTATGTAGCAACTTACTTTAGAGAAGGCTATCCCTGGTCCCTGGCTCCTGACCTTTGACCCATATGATCTACTGTGAGTTTTGCCACTTCCAAATTTACCATGATATTGTGGGCACAGACCTTAACACGTGCTACCCTGCCTCGTCACTAGAGTTTTCTCCATGTCCATGTCTGGCCTCCCTTACCAGATTGCTACCCACCCCAGACTCACATCCTCTAAACTCCAAGCAGAGATACACATAGACCAACTGCTCGATAGCTGTCTGGGTGATAGATTGGTACTGTGTAGTTTCCCAGCTTCTATATAACACCCACATCCTATATCCATCATCCAAACACTAGCCTCCTCTGCTGAGGCTTGGCGTAAGCTGCGCCCCACATCAATCTCCTGGCGGCTTCACACTGTAAGCCCACACTTCCTAATCTCTCTCCCCAGTTAGAGGTGACATGTTTAATTTTCACCACCAGTCTGTAAGTATAGCTCATATCTATGAATTTTACACTATCTGTTGTGTCCTGACTCTGCATCACTGGTCCACTGCGGGGAAGCCACACACTACTCGATCAGTTATAGGTTTATTATTACAGTTTGTAGTCCTGAACTAGAAGCTAGGCAAGCGCTATCCCACTGAGACACCTCTCCTCCAAGTCCCTTTACAATCCATTTCATATCACTGCTGCTTCATGCTCTTTGACACCAGGAAACACTAGACTTAAACTACGTAACTGAGCCTGCTGTCTTCATGGACTGACATCATAGCTCTTGGCCTAGAGTTTGGTATACACATTTCTTAGGGTCAGATACAGACCAAGTGGTGGCCCTTTGTGAACAGGAAAACCATCATCAAGTGATTGAAGACTGGGCAGCAGCCAAAGATTTACTTATTTTAAAGAATTCCTGCTCTGCCTGGCACAAGGAAGGAACTTAGCATGTATTGAGTTAAAACAGTCAGGTTACAAACTGGTATTTCAGTTCTCCACCAACTGCACACACAGCAGAGCCATGAGAGTATAATGAAGCTGAGGCATTCCTGTTGCCTAGTGACCTTGTAGCCTTGGTAATGACAAAGCACCATGTGGAGCAATGCTGGTGTAAACCAGCCTACTGTGGTACTGGTTGTATAAAAGCACAGCACGTAGTGTGTTATTCAGCACATCATACTTGAAATGATAACACATGACCACTATTGGTTTATATGCTTCCTATACTGAGCTTTTAATTGGGATTTTGGAATGGCTCCACTTACTGAAGGAAAAAAAAAAGATTAATTGTGGCATTGTCTTTTGTGTGGCACTAGCATCAGCCCATCTTGACTTCATGAGGAGGCCACATGGCTGTCCCCAATAGCCTCTAGATTCACTCAATGACTCCATGATGTTCACTGATGAGATTGCCTAATGGTGCAGTTCTTAGATTGTGTCCCCATCATTAAACACTACAGGACTAAAACTACAGTCTTTCACACCCAGTGTCCTGACTGGGAGCCTTCACACGGCTGCTATTGAGCCACAAGAAATTACTCTGAAACTCTCTGTAATAATCTACATGTTGTCATCTAAAAATTTCATGCTATGTTTAAGTAATTTTATTCCCTACTAATCGGAAATAGAAAGCACTAAATATTCTATTTTGTAAAAAGATAAGAATTGGCTGCCATGCGTATTCATAATATTATCTGACAAAATGGATTCTTGGGCCTCATAAAGGATAATGTACCTGAAAGTGACCAGACAGAGCTTTGGGTTTGTGTACCTTGGTTTGTTTTATTTTGAAAACTTTAATCATCCTCTAAAAATTCCAATTACCTCAAAAGGATCAGTATTATAACTTGGGTATCACTTTGGGTATTATAAATCATCACGCCTAAATCAAGCTTTCAAAGACCTGCCTATGGGGACAAATTTATCCAACTGTTTCTTTTCTTTTTTTTTTTTTAACTTGTATTTCCCTTTCAAGTCCTTTCCGAAGAAATATTGCTACAAGTCTAGTTCACTAGGGGTTCAGTATTAGGGACCCAGGGCTTTCACTTGCTCTTAAGGATATTCATTGCTACCAGAGTCCATAAGTCTTTGGGTAGTGGCTTAGTCCCTGGAAGCTGTGTACATATGGGACCCTGGTTTTCATTTCTTTTAATTTATCAACTGTTTTCTTGATCCTTCCTCTGTAATTCTGCCAAGCATCTACACTTCTGCACTTCTAGACTGTCTAATTGGGTGGCTGAATATATATGGGGCCACATGTGGGCAGGCTCTGATGCAGATTAATCCTTTATTGTACAAAATGAGAAAAGGTATTTTTTTTTTACTGAGGCTTGATGTCAAGCAGATTAACAGCAGTAAAGAATAGATATGGGTATTCGATACCCATATAGCTATCCTCACATATGTATCGTTTACAAAGTCTCTGCCCACCCCCGAGGTAAGTGCATGACCAGTTGGAGGGATGGACACTGATTTTTCAGCTACCTTAGTGACTGGAGAGTTGAAGACAGCCATACACAATGACCGACCAAGCTGGGAAGCAGAGATCTTTCTCTTTCTGACTGGACAGGATGTCCCTTATGTCCCTGGACAAGCAGGCTAACTGGACATCCAGAAGGGGCCAGGACAAAACTTGCTAGAGGGACTTGTTAGATATTGAATAACTAAGTACTGGAAACAAGGACAGAAGTTCAGGGTAGCAAAGCTAGGGACATTCAGTAGGATTCATCAGCCCCTAGAGAGCAAAGAGTGGCAAAGGGAGGATGAGGTGCTATAAGGACAAGAAACAGGGCTCAGGAGCTAGGGTGGACTTGTCATCAGGCTGTATGGATTGAAGTGCAGCATGATTCTTTTGGCCCCGTTCTTCACAGGGAAGCTTAGAGCAGGCTCCTGTATCCCAGCCTAGAGCATCGTCTAGGCAAGTGGTTCTCAACCTGTTCATGATCAATTCGGTAGAGAGGGTGGGTGGGGAGGGTAGAGGTGGGGTGAGGGGGTGTCAAACGACTCTTTTGCGGGAGTTTCATACAGATATCCTATATATCAGATTGTTACATTATAATTCATAATGGTAGCAAGATTACAATTATAAAGTAACAACGAAGATAATTTCATGGTTGGGGGTCAGCACAACATGAGGAACTGTATTAAAGGGTCACAGCATTAAGAAGGTTGAAAACCACTATGAAGTACAGCCAGGGCACCCTAGTTTCTGGCTGCTGCTGTGATTCAGGCTGAATCCCATGTGCTGTAATCACGTGCTGGCTCACGGGTCTAAGGTGCCTGGAAACTCACATAAGCCAAACTCTGCCAGTCATCTGCACCCCCACTGGTTCCTCTCCCTGGAACGCCCTCACCAGTCCCTCTTCCAGCCTTCCTCTTAGAGCAGAATTTTGTAGACAGCATCCACACCTGTGGAGAATCACTAGGAATGTTTTTGGGCAAAGTAGAATCCTAAGACAAGCCTGGAGATTCTGATGAGAAATTGAAATGTGTAATACTGGAGCCTGGGTAGTAGTGACAATACCCAGGAAATTGCATTTTTATAAAGTGCCCAGGTGTTATTATATTTCCTACTGCTTGGGACTCCTCCTACCCCCAAAAAGTGGAATTGGTGACTTCTTTCATACTCCTGGGTTGTTTGCATCTCTAGCACATCATATTATAATCCATCTTTTCACTCACCTGTCAACATTCTTCAAGGAAAGGGATGTTCTGTGTCCTTGTTGACTCCCCACCAAGCATAGTACCTAATATGTGGTGGCATTTACTCATTGCTTAGGGGCTGCTAGGGTTTTAATTTTTCTATGTCTTCAAAAGTAACGCACAAATTTACTTCTCAATGCAATAGCAGCAAGAGGTTGAACCTTTAGAAGATAATGATTAGCTTTGAGAAATTCATCCTCATGGGTAGGATTAATACCCATATAAAATGACTGAAGTGAGTAAGTTTATCTGTGTTCTTCTTGGTCTTGGGAAACCAAGCAAGAAGTACTACCTATGATGCTGAGGACACTGAATCTGTTAGTGCCTTGATCTTGGACTTTCCAGTATCTAGAGCTATGAGAAATAAATATATTTTGCTGATGTAGTAGGGTAAGGTGTTTTGTAATAGCAGCAGGAATGAACCAAGATCATGGTGGAGGAGTCCCTAATGATTGGTGCCCAACAGAAAAAAATGGCAATATTCTGCAATCTCTATATATGGGAGGCTGAGACAGGGAGATATATGAGTATGAGTTCTGCTGAGAGAGAGGAGAAGGAGGAGGAAGAAAAGAGGAGGAGGAGGGGAGGAGGAAAAAAAGGAAGAAGAAAAGGAGGAGGAGGAGGAGGAAATTCTCTTTGCTAGGTTAACAAACCAATTATGTCATGCTATCAAACTCCAAGAGAACCACTTTAATACAGGATTAAATGCAAAGTGAAAGGGGCTGACTCCAGGATGGAGGCTGGTGAGATCTTGTGGCACGTTCCCCATCTCAGTGATGTCAACTTCTGCCACTGATTAGGATGCTGTATGCCATGGCAGCCTGTTGTTCTCTGCCTGAGACTATGCAAATTTTCCTTTCAGTTATCTGGAAAGCAAGCAGTTGGGTTCATTAACTACTTGTGACATTCACCATATGGGTCTTCAAGCCCTTTGTTGAAGCCACTGTGTTTAGTCTTAGGGACCCCATAGGGTAGTTTTATGGGTCTTTAATTTCAACCCAGAGGAAGCACACAGCTGGGAATTTATTGCTCTGAGGATGTTCTTCCTCCAAGACAATACCTTGGAGATTCTGTTACACGTGCTTACATCTTTCTACGCACAGCTGACCAAGATTTTCTGAGCAAAGAGTCTACCTTAGAAGAGAGAATTGGAAAAGTCACAACGCAATTTAAAGGTGCACTGTACGCAAAACAAGACACCATTTGAGGGGACAGCTTCAGAGTAAACAGAGATCCCAAGTCTTCCAGTAAGAGAGGTTTCTCAGGAAACCAAGCCAGAGATCACTGGTGGGAATGAGACAGAACTCAGTCTATCATCTCAGTGTTAAAATGGAACTGTGTCTGAAAACTCATCCAGGATGTTGTTTATAAACTAAATGTTTGTTTTCTAATGAGAGGCAGAAAGGGTGTGGATCTGGATGGGAGTAAGGGTTGGAAGACACTGGGAGGAGTTGGAGGAGGGGAAGCTGTTGTCAGAATATGTTGTGCAAAGGAAAAGATCTGTTTTCAATAAAGAAAAAGAAATGAATTCAAATGTAGCTGACTGGAGGTCAAGGAATCCACATACTGAACAATATAGTAGAAATGGAGGGCTGTGTAGAGAAGGGTGCTAACATGGGCTTCAGGTATAGAAAAGAGCTGGGTTTGAGTCACTGTCATTCCATTTAATAGGCTTATAACAGAACATCACAGACTGGGCAACTCACAGTTTGGGGGACTGAGAAATGGAATTCCAAGCTGTCACCCCTGGTTAGGCTGCTTATGTTGTGTTATCCTGTGGTAGAAGGTAAAGAACAAATTCAAGAGAGCAAGGAAGAATGAACTGGATTAGATTTTCACGACACACACTCTCTTGCGATAATGGCACAGCCCACATGATGTGATCTCTTGTTAGGCTCGGCCTCCCAACACTGTCTTCACTAGGAATGAAACTTCTAACAGCTGAGCTTTGAGGCGCACATTGCAACCTTAAAATCTTCTGGCATTGGTCACAACACCAATCTGGAAAGGTTTCTTTAAGGATCAAGTAAGAAGCTCCACATTGAAGAGCTGGGTGTAGAGACAGCGCAAGAGCTGAGAACAGTGGATCCGTGATGGGTTGAACCGCTAACTCTGATAGCAGTCCGATGTGACCTTTCAGAATCTGTAAGCCTCTGTCTCTTTCCTAACGGACTCCCTACACCCTCGACCACAGCTGTTTTTCTTGCAATTCTCACATCCCAGGCAACTCCATCTCCTCCCTAGCAGACCTCATTATCCACTTTATAGCAGAGGCTGAGGTTTCCCCACTCAGCTCCTGGGTGTATTCTCTTCTTTTTGTTTACATGATCTTTGCCTTTCTGTCATAGTTAAAAGATTTGTTCTTTTATTTTAAAATGTTATTCCTAACCTCAAATTCCCAAATCGTGTCATTTTTCCTATCCATATGTCTGGTTAAATATCACTGAAACATTCAACAAAGGACCCTCTGATCACAAAAGGGTCACAAGAGCATTGCAAAGTCCCTCCTTCTTTAAACGGAACTTCTTATCCCACTGGCTTCCCCTTGGCCACTCTATGACTCCTTACCATCTTGATTAATTTCTATGCAGGTAAATTTGTAAACCTAACTTTTTTTCTCTCTCATGTTCTTGAAGTCTTCATTGTTGTCTGCTGACTGGACTCTTCCACAAGAAATGCCTCAACCGTCTGAAACTCAGGGTTGGTCGCTGACCATTTATTTTTTTCCCCTTCACACTGACTCCTTCTCTGATTTCCATGGGATGGTCCTAGGAATGGCCAAGGTCAAAGCCTGAGAGCCATCTCAACCCATTCTTGCTCTCTTGAGTTTCTATGACAGCTAATGTCTTCTTCTTTCTTTTCCCTCTGGTGTATTATCCCCATTCCTCTGATAGAGACCTAGTAATAATCCTCACTGTTGACCTTCCCATCTCAAGGACCCATCCTCATCCAACTGCAGCTTGAGGACCAGGAGACATCTGCTGCAATTCCATAGTCATTTGTTAATTAAAAATAAGTAATAAATATGTAAGTAAATCAACTCCTAGAAGATTCAAAGAAAAGGACAAATAAGAGTATAGAGATTATATATCTTAAACCAGCAACTATAATCACCAATGAGAACTTGAGGCTTTCTTTCCAAAGCCAGGTTAAGACAAAGATGTCCATATTATAATGAGTAGAGAGGGGAAACTTTATTACAAGCTGAGGCAAACTTTATTACAATATTTTTTGAGTTTTTGAGCAAATGGATATATCCCACTGAAAAATGTATAGTACATTGTTAAGTGAAAAAAATGTGGCTGAAGCAATTCTCTCTCAATTTTGTGAAACAAACTTTTTGAAAGAAAGAGGAAAATTTTTAAAAGTGAAGAAAATTAATTTTCAAAATCTTTTGTTGTGGGATATTGTTCTCCAAACATGACAGTCATTGCCACATTGACAGGAGTTTCTGTGACTCAAGATGGAGTGTGTGGAGTTCTTAGACTGAAAGAGAGTAAGACAGGTCATTAGACCTTTACCTGACATGCCAGCCACTCACTTCGTTCACATCCTTCCCAGATGCACATGATTCTGTTCCATCTTCACATGGTCGTGGGAAGTGCTAGGGCAGTGGTTCTCAACCTTCCTGATGCTGTGGCCCACTAACACAGTTCCTCATGTTGTCGTGACCCCCAAACATAAACTTAATAACTGTATGAATTGCTACTGGAACTCACTGGCCAGCTAGATTGGCCCATCTGGTGATCTTCAGGCTAGCAAGACACTTTGTATGGAAAAAAAATGTTGACGATGTTGAGGAGTGACATTTGAGGTTGTCCTTCCCACATACCTGAGCACATTTGTAGACACACACACACACACACACACACACACACACACACACACACACACACACACACATCCCTATATGCATGTGAACATACATGAACACACATATATAAGTCTTCTATTTTTATTTCTGTTGCTGGGATACACTATCGTGAGTAAAGCAACTTAAAAGAGAAAGGGTCTATTTTAGCTCATACTTTCAGGTTTACAGTTCATCATAGAAAGGAAGTCAAGGCAGCAGAAACTTAAAACAACTGGTCACATTGCATGCACAGTCAAGAGCAGATAAATATGGCTATGTACGGACTTACTATTCAACTCACTTTCTCCAGTGCCAGAAACAGAAATGAGGTGTCACCCACTTCAGATGAAGTCTTCTCACATTAAGGCAGTCACAGTAATCCCCTGTAGACTTGACCACAGGCCAACATATACATTGAACCAGTTTTCCACTTCAGACTTCCTTGTTGTGAACTTGTTATTGGCTTTAAGTGTAGCCTTTCAGATCATGAGCCCAGCTGGGTTTGTGATTTCAATGTTCCCACTTGTCAGGTAAAGCAGAAACAGCCTGGCAGCTATAGGCTTACCTGGTGAATTGAATCAGGCAGTATAGTTTGTGTCATAATTTTGGGGTACATGCTTGGTTGGGTTTCACAGAGTTTCTTAGACATGTAAGCTCAGAGTTTTCATCAAGTTTGAAATGTTCAATCATTTTATCATTAAATACCTTTTCTCTCCTTTTGTAAATTTAGTTACATCTTCAAGACTTTAAAATTTATGGACACAGAGAGAAGGCTCAGCAATTAAGAACATTTGCTTCTCTTAACTGACCTGATTCAATTCCCAGCATTTCAGTTATGGCTTACCACTACCCAAACTTCATTTCCAGAGCTCCAATGCCCTCTCCGGGCTTCTGAGGACAATCGGCAGGCACACAGTATACATACATAAGTGGTGTCAAAACAGCCATATACATAAAATAAAAATCAATGTTTAATTTTATATTTGCCACTTAGTTTTCTACATACATTATGGTGGATAATATCTGTTCAATGTATTATTCAAGTTCATTTTATTAGTTTGTTTTTATGGTATTCAATGTGCTGTCAAACTATCTAGTAACTTTCCTTTCCTATTCAGATATTGTATTTTTTTAGATTTATAATTTCATCAAGCTATTTTTATATCTCCCATTTCTTTACACAGTATGTTGGCATTTCTTAGAAATATTTATATTTATGACAGCTGTTTTGATGTCTTTGTAAATTCCGTAGTTCATATAAATACTGATTCTGGTTCTATTGATTTTTCCCCTCTGGATTATTGGTTTCACTTGCCACGTTTTTGCCAATAGAGTGATTTTTAACCAGAAGTTGTTCAATGGTTACTAGCTTGTTGACTGTGTGGATTTTGCCATCATTCTCTAAGTAGCTTGGGCTTCAGTGTGTTGGGTTATTTATACTAAATCCTATTGCTTCATGGATTTTTTAAAAAAAAGCTTTATGAAGACAAATCTAGAGCTCTCATTAACATAGGACTAGATAAGCATCCTCACCTCCCCTTGTGCCTTTGCAGAATGTTTCATTTATTTGATCTTATCCTATCAATGTTTTAGTGAGCTGATACCTTTTCTGTTTCTGCCTAGAGTTGTTTTGGTTATTTGTGTTTTTTGTACTTTCGATGAATCCTGCTAACATTTTTTTTCTAGATCTGTGAATGATACCACTGACTTTTGAACCTGTAGGCTGTTTTATGTGAACCTGTAGGCTGTTTTCAGTAACATAGCCAGTCTTACAATATTAATTCTGCCAATCAATAAGCATGAGAGTCTTTCAATCTTCTGTCATTTTCAGATTTCTTCTTTCGTGGCTTAAAGTTTTCACTGGTAAAACTCTTTCACACCCTAAGATTTATTTTGAAATATTTGTTGTATGCTATTGGGTCAGGAATTCTTTTCTTAGAGAGTCAATTATTGACATAGATAAAGGTTACTAATTTTAGTATGTTCATTATATATCCTGTCTTAGTTACTTTTCTATTACTGTGATAAGACACCGTGACAAAGGAACCTACAGAAGAAAGGTGTGTTTTGGTCTTGTGTTTTCAGAAGATTAGCATTCATGATGACTGAATAGAGGTGGCAGATGGCAGAAACAAAGCTGAGAGCTCACATCTCGAATCTGTTTAATATTTGACTGAAAGTGTTTATCAAGGTCTAAGGAATTTCTGTGGAGTCTTTTAAATATTGGGGTCAGAGCACATAAAAACAAGAGTAATTTGAAAAGTAATTTTCACTTTTTTATTGGTAATTTTTCATTTCTTTTTCTTTTCTTATTTTGATAGCAAAGAATTCAATGTTTAATAAGATTGGAGAGAATGAGTACTTTGACTTACCCCTGATTTTGGAGGTAATGTTTCAAGTTTTCCTTGGTTCATATAATGTTGACTATAGCTTTGTCATAGAAGGTCTTTATTATGTTGAGATATATTCATTTTTTCTTCAAGACTTTATCATAAAATGATGTTGAACTTTGTCAAATGCCTTTCCTACAGTCATTGAGATAGCATATAATTTATGTCCATGGGTCTATTTGTATGCTGTATTACATTTATTGATTTGTGTGTGTCTAAACATCCTTGCATTCCTGAAATAAAACCCATTTGATCATGGTGCATAGATAGCCTTTTTTAATGTTTTTTCTATTTCTGTCAGGAAAATTGACATATAACTTTATTTTTTCTGTTTTATGCTTATTTGGTTTCAGTCTGGACAGCCTCTGGGTGAAAATATGGTATTGAAGTTACTCAGAGTTTTGGTCCTTTTATGTCTATTAGTGTTTGTTTTATGAAATCGAGAACCCCAATGTTCAATGCATATATATTTATAATTGTTAAATCTTCTTGAAGAATTGTTCTCTTCAATACATAATGCCCTCAATCTCTTATTATTAATTTTAGGTTGACATCTATTTCAGCAGCTATAAGGATAACTATACCTAACCATTTCAGCTTCTATTTGCTTGATATATTAAAATTGGCTCCAATATTTTAACTATCAGTTTCTGCCAGTCTTTGCAAGTGAGGTATGTTTCTGGACAACAGATAGTTGGATCTTCAAAAAAAAAATCTAGTCAGCCAATCTGCATCTTCTAGTGAGATATTTATGACCATTCACATTCAAGATGTGTGTGTGTGTGTGTGTGTGTGTGTGTGTGTGTGTGTGTGTGTGTATAATTCTGTGTTGAGGTCAGAGGTCAAGGTATAGGTCAGAGGTCAACTCAAGGTATATTGTTTTGAGACAGAATATCTCACTGTGACCTGAGCCTTAAGAGTTAGGGTAGTTTGGCAAGTCACTCAGTCCCAGTCATCTGCTTCTACCTCACTAATACAGGCATTATGAGCACGTGCCACCATAGTTGGCTCTCTTTGTGGGTGCTAGGGATAAAACTCAGGTCTTCATGCCTATGTAGCAAACACTTTTCCAATAGATACCATGCCAGGCACATTTAAGGTTATTATTGAGAGACATTTGTTGATTTCTCCTACTCTGATTAATGTTTATTCCTTTCTTTATCCTACATTTGTGTTAGGTGTTTGCTGTGTTGAACATAACAGATTCATTCCTAATTCTCCTTTCTTAATTTAGTCCTATCATGAGATTTAGTCTTTCCTATACTCTTAAGATTTAGACTTTGCTTTTCCTCTAAAATTCCTGCGCATCTTTTCTTCAGCTCTGGGTTGATGGTTGTGAATTGTTTTAGTTTGTGCATGTCCCAAAATGGCTTTCTCTTGGCTCTAAAAGATACTTTTTGAAGATAGTAACATTAATTGGTGAGCTATTTGCTTTTGGAGCTTGGGATTATCATTCTGGCTTTTAATATTTCTGCAGAGAGGCCTCATTTTGTTTTGATGTGGTTGCTTTTGTGATTTGGCATTTTTCCACTATAGCATTTAACATTATTTTATTTTATTAAAAATGAGGTGTCCTGGAGAGATACTTCTCTGTTTATAAGTGGTTGGGATTCTAAATGCCTCTTGTGCTTGGATATATATTTCTTTTCCCCAGATTGACTTTTCTATGTTTTCATTAAGTAGATTTTCCTTGACTTCAGTTTTTATTACAGGTGCTACTTGTACCCAATGGATTCTTATGCTTGTCCATTGATGGCATCCCACTGGGCTTTATCTATTGATGCTTTCCATTGGCATTTTCACTTAACTCATTTTTTGTCATTCTCAACATTTTTGTACTTTTTAAATTTTCTTGCCTCAATTTCTTTGCCAGTTTCCTCATCCATGGTACTGACTTCCAAACCCACATTTTCAATCTTTTCCTCTATGTTGATGACTTTTTTCTCTGGGTCCTGAATTCATCTCCTTTGTCCACCTGCCTATTTACATCTTCTTTGACATGATTGATAATTTTTAGAAGTAAACTTATGAATTCTTCACCTGATATTTTACCCATCTTAATATCCCTGGATATCTGGGGAACATTGAAGTAATGAAGTGAATTATCGCTAAGTTCAGAGTGCATTTCTAATATAAAATGAAATTGCTGATCTCTCAGTACATTTCCTACATGAGCAGTGTTTAATGACTTTCCAAAGTTACAGAAATTCTTACTTTTAAGTTAGGGTATCTAAGTTATTTTGGAAGTTACCATTACTATTATGATTATAATTATTAATTATGATTATAGCAATGCTGAGGATATAACCTAGGGTCTGAATATCTAACCTGCTGGCAAGTGTTCTACTGCTGAACTATAGCCCAACCTAGCACATCTCATTTTTTTTTTTTTTTTAATTAACTTGAGTATTTTTTATATACATTTCGAGTGTTATTCCCTTTCCCGGTTTCCAGGCAAACATCCCCCTCCCCCTCCCCTTCCTTTATGGGTGTTCCCCTCCCCATCCCCCCCCCCTTTCCGCCCCCCCCCCCAACATCTAGTTCACTGGGGGGTCAGTCTTTGCAGGACCCAGGGCTTCCCCTTCCACTGGTGCTCTTACTAGGATATTCATTGCTACCTATGAGGTCAGAGTCCAGGGTCAGTCCATGTATAGTCTTTAGGTAGTGGCTTAGTCCCTGGAAGCTCTGGTTGCTTGGCATTGTTGTAGATATGGGGTCTCGAGCCCCTTCAAGCTCTTCCAGTTCTTTCTCTGATTCCTTCAACGGGGGTCCTATTCTCAGTTCAGTGGTTTGCTGCTGACATTCGCCTCTGTATTTGCTGTATTCTGGCTGTGTCTCTCAGGAGCGATCTACACTTCTGCACTTCTTTGCTTCATCCATCTTGTCTAATTGGGTGGCTGTATATATATGGGCCACATGTGGGGCAGGCTCTGAATGGGTGTTCCTTCAGTGTCTGTTTTAATCTTTGCCTCTCATTCCCCTGCCAAGGGGTATTCTTGTTCTTTTTAAAGAAGGAGAAGCTTCACATTTTGATCATCCGCTCTTGAGTTTCATTTGTTCTAGGCATCTAGGGTAATTCAAGCATTTGGGCTAATAGCCACTTATCAATGAGTGCATACCATGTATGTCTTTCTGTGATTGGGTTAGCTCACTTAGGATGATATTTTCCAGTTCCATCCATTTGCCTATGAATTTCATAAAGTCATTGTTTTTGATAGCTGAGTAATATTCCATTGTGTACATGTACCACATTTTCTGTATCCATTCCTCTGTTGAAGGGCATCTGGGTTCCTTCCAGCTTCTGGCCATTATAAATAAGGCTTTACGATGAACATAGTGGAGCACGTGTCTTTTTTTATATGTAGGCATCTTTTGGGTATATGCCCAAGAGAGGTATAGCTGGATCCTCAGGCAGTTCAATGTCCAATTTTCTGAGGAACCTCCAGACTGATTTCCAGAATGGTTGTACCAGTCTGCAATCCCACCAACAATGGAGGAGTGTTCCTTTTCCCACATCCTCGCCAGCATTTGCTGTCACCTGAGTTTTTGATCTTAGCCATTCTCACTGGTGAGGTGAAATCTCAGGTTGTTTTGATTTGCAATTCCCTTATGACTAAAGATGTTGAACATTTCTTTAGGTGTTTCTCAGCCATTCGGCATTCCTCAGCTGTGAATTCTTTGTTTACTTCTGAACCCCATTTTTAATAGGGTTATTTGTCTCCCATGTGTCTAACTTTTGAGTTCTTTTGTATATTTTGGATATAAGGCTCTATCTGTTGTAGGATTGGTAAAGATCTTTTCCCAATCTGTTGGTTGCCGCTTTGTCCTAACAACAGTGTCCTTTGCCTTACAGAAGCTTTGCAGTTTTTATGGAGATCCCATTTGTCCATTCTTGATCTTTAGAGCATGCCATTGGTGTTTTGTTCAGAAATTTTTTCCAGTGCCCATGTGTTCCAGATGCTTCCCTAGTTTTTCTTCTATTAGTTTGAGGTATCTGGTTTGATGTGGAGGTCCTTGATCCACTTGGACTTAAGCTTTGTACAGGGTGATAAGCATGGATCGATCTGCATTCTTCTTACATGTTGACCTCCAGTTGAACCAGCACCATTTGCTGAAAATGCTATCTTTTTTCCATTGGATGGTTTTGGCCTTTGTCAAAATCGCCCATAGGTGTGGGGTTCATTTCTGGGTCTTTAATTCTGTTCCATTGTTCTATCTGTCTGTCTCTGTACCAATACCATGCAGTTTTTATCACTATTGCTCTGTAATACTGTTTGAGTTCAGGGATAGTGATTCCCCCTGAAGTCCTTTTATTGTTGATGATAGTTTTAGCTATCCTGGGTTTTTTGTTATTCCAGATGAATTTGCAAATTGTTCTGTCTAACTTTTGAAGAATTGGATTGGTATTTTGATGGGGATTGCATTGAATCTGTAGATCGCTTTTGGTAAATGGCCATTTTTTACTATATTAATCCTGCTAATCCATGAGCATGGGAGATCTTTCCATCTTCTGAGATCTTCTTCAATTTCTTTCTTCAGAGTCTTGAAGTTCTTGTTGTACAAATCTTTTACTTGCTTGGTTAAAGTCACACCGAGGTACTTTATATTATTTGGGTCTATTATGAAGGGTGTCGTTTCCCTAATTTCTTTCTCGGCTTGTTTCTTTTGTAGAGGAAGGCTACTGATTTATTTGAGTTAATTTTATACCCAGCCACTTTGCTTGAAGTTGTTTATCAGCTTTAGTAGTTCTCTGGTGGAACTTTTGGGATCACTTAAATATACTATCATATCATCTGCAAATAGTGATATTTTGACTTCTTCTTTTCCGATCTGTATCCCTTGACCTCCTTTTTGTCTGATTGCTCTGGCTAGAACTTCAAGAACTATATTGAATAAGTAGGGAGAGAGGGCAGCCTTGTTAGTCCCTGATTTTAGTGGATTGTTCAAGTTTCTCCATTTAGTTTAATGTTAGCAACTGGTTTGCTGTATATGGCTTTTACTATGTTTAGGTATGGGCCTTGGATTCCTATTCTTTCCAGGACTTTTATCATGAAGGGGTGTTGAATTTTGTCAAATGCTTTCTCAGCATCTAATGAAATGATCATGTGGTTTTGTTCTTTCAGTTTGTTTATATAATGGATCACGTTGATGGTTTTCCGTATATTAAACCATCCCTGCATGCCTGGGATGAAGCCTACTTGATCATGGTGGATGATTGTTTTGATGTGCTCTTGGATTCGGTTTGCCAGAATTTTGTTGAGTATTTTTGCGTTGATATTCATAAGGGAAATTGGTCTGAAGTTCTCTTTCTTTGTTGGGTCTTTTGTGTGGTTTAGGTATAAGAGTAATTGTGGCTTCATAGAAGGAATTCGGTAGTGCTCCATCTGTTTCAATTTTGTGGAATAGTTTGGCTAATATTGGTACGAGGTCTTCTATGAAGGTCTGATAGAATTCTGCACTAAACCCGTCTGGACCTGGGCTCTTTTTGGTTGGGAGACCTTTAATGACTGCTTCTATTTCCTTAGGAGTTATGGGGCTGTTTAACTGGTTTATCTGTTCCTGATTTAACTTTTGTACCTGGTATCTGTCTAGGAAATTGTCCATTTCCTGCAGATTTTCAAGTTTTGTTGAATATAGGCTTTTATAGTAAGATCTGATGATTTTTTGAATTTCCTCTGAATCTGTTGTTATGTCTCCTTTTCATTTCTGATTTTGTTAATTTGGACACACTCTCTGTGTCCTCTTGTTAGTCTGGCTATGGGTTTATCTATCTTGTTGATTTTCTCAAAGAACCAACTTTTGGTTCTGTTGATTCTTCCTATGGTCCTTTTTGTTTCTACTTGGTTGATTTCAGCTCTGAGTTTGATTATTTCCTGCCTTCTACTCCTCCTGGGTGTATTTGCTTCTTTTTGTTCTAGGGCTTTTAGGTGTGCTGTCAAGCTGCTGACATATGCTCTCTCCTGTTTCTTTCTGCAGGCACTCAGAGCTATGAGTTTTCCTCTTAGCACAGCTTTCATTGTGTCCCATAAGTTTGGGTATGTTTGTGCAATTTCATTTTCATTAAATTCTAAAAGTTTTAATTTCTTTCTTTATTTCTTCCTTGACCAGGTTATCATTGAGTAGAGCATTGTTCAACTTACACGTATATGTGAGCATTCTTCCCTTCTTGTTATTGAAGACCAGCTTTAGGCCGTGGTGGTCCGATAGCACGCATGGGATTATTTCTATCTTTCTGTACCGCACAGCTCATTCTTAATAAATCAAAAATGCAAGGACTCTGAACAATGTCAATTCCTACTTTTGTTACTCTGAATACTGTTTTAGTTTTTCTTCCTGTCACTGTGATAAAGGCACCCTGAGAAAAACAGCTTAAAGTCGATTGGTTTCATTTTATTGGTGGGGATGCCAAGACAATTAGGAACTTAGAGCAGCTGGTCACATCGTCTGCACAGTCAGAAGAAGAGAGCAATGAGTGCATGCATGCGACTGAATTGTTTACCTCCTCTCCTCAAATGAGGTAAATACCCAGCAAAGGATGCCACTCAGGAAGTGGTGCTGCCTACAATAGGCTGGTCTCCTTACATCTGTTAACTTGGTAATCAAGAAATCCTACCCCCCCACACCTCGTGACATGTCCTGAGCCCATGTCTCAGATGGTTTTCAGTTTTATTAACGATCAACACTAACCATCACAATTATGCATAAATATAATAGCTATTCTACATATGTACAAAAATAAAGTTCTGTTTCATACGTTAAAATCCTGTTAAGAAAAACCATTTTAAAATGAAATAGAACTGCCCCACTGGAGTATGTGAACAGTAAATTCTTCTAAAGGTTTCTTTAAAGGTTTTAAAACTAAAAGTGAAGGCTAACATTAAGCCTGATAAGGTTTAATAAAGTTGGAAGCAAATGGTCCCTGTAACCCTGAATAAATACACTCTTCCTCCTACATCTCCCTTTACTCCCACAAGCTTGCTTTTCTCTCTTCTGCCACTCACGCACACATTCTTTGCTTATGAAGCAACAAAAGCCAGTGTTTCCCAAACCTGGCTGGTGATTAGAATCACCCAGGGAGCTTTAAAAAAATAACACGGCCCCGGGTCTCACCCCCAGAGATTCCAATTAAATTGGATTTAGAGCCACTATATTAAGCAATTCAACTCACCAGGCTAGAATTTTACACAAAACATTCAATTATGCAAAGTGCATCTCTCTATAATATGTCTGCACATCTCCTCTATCTCCCATCTTCCTTTTGGAGTCTGTAATTTGGGCAGACTTTTCACAGGCTTCACCTCTGCTCCAATTCCCACGAACTAATTGTGTAAACTTGAAGGAGTTACTTAATTTTGATATTGCATTTTTCATCTGTGAGGTGAATAATAATCCCACCGTATTGCGCAGAGCTCTTGTGAGCATCAAATTAAATTATGCATGTGAGTAAAACACAAAGCAATTTACCAACACTAACTATTATGAGTCTTTGTGCTCAAGGTCATCATATGCTGTGTGGATTACATCCACATGTGCTTTTGTGTATTAGGATTACTGAAATTTCCTGTTTTTCTTTCTCTTTTTAATGTGTGCTTATATAACTGAACTCTCAGCTCAATGAAGACAAATTGGGAGCATGAGGCAAAACTTAACATTTCTTCAATGTATTTTACTTTTCTCATATCCAAACACGTTGTAAGAGATTAAGAAAACAGAAATACAATCTACGATTTGAAACTTTTCTTCTAATACAGGATATTCATTAAGCGATTTTGCTCTCTCACCTATAAACAATACAGAATATATACCCAGGTAGAATATATACCCAGGAGAATGTATATTTAAGATTTTATTTTATATGTATGAATAATTTGCATGTATGTGTATGTGTGCACCATACCTGGGCCTGGTACCCATAGAAGTCAAAAGAGAGCTTCAGATCCCCTGGAACTGGAGTTACAGATGGTTATGAACCACTGTGTGGGTACCTGGAATTGAACCCAAATCCTCGGCAAGAGCAACAAGTGATTTTAATCACTGAGCCATCTCTCCAGTCCTGGAGAACATTTTTGACAAAGTGCTCTTGATCTTTGCCACCAGAACTCTCACTTTGATAGTTCAGCCCACTAACTCTTGTCTCAGTGTGACAGTGAGGAGAGGGAAGTGTCAGAATCTAAAGCAGAAGTAACCAAGTCTTCTTTATTCTAATTAATTTTTATCTTAATTAAAAGTAGCTATGCATATTTATGGAGTGATATAATAAGATTCCAGTCCATTCTGTGTTATGTTCATCAATTGAGGCTAATTGGTGTATCTATCACACTAGATACATTATTTCTTTGTTTGGGGAATGTTCAAAGTTCTCTCTACTAATGTATTAGTCAGGGTTCTCTAGAGTCACAGAACTATTCAGTCCAACTCCCCAACAATGGTCAGCGGCAGCTGTGAATGGAAGTCCAAGGATCTAGCAGTTGCTCAATCCCACAAGGCAAAAAGGCAAAACAGAGAGAATCTCTTTTCTTCTAATGTCCTTATGTAGTTAGGTCTACAGCAGACGGTGTGACCCATACCACCTTGTCTGGATTTGGGATTTTCTTTGTCCCAGATGACCTTGGATTCAGAGTTCTCCATGTCTTAGTCTCCTGGGATTCATAGCCACTATGCCTCAAGATCTCCATACCAAGATCCAGGTCAGAAACTTGTATCTCCCAGCCTCAAGATCAGGTTCACCTCAAGATCAGGTGAGCCTTCCAATTCTGGATTGCATTTCTTTCTAGATATAGTCAAGTTGACAATCAGGAATAAATAGCCACTATAACTAGTTATTTTGATATAGTCATTTAATAGTACCAACCATAACAAAGGCCATCATGCTGTATGTAAGAAATTATTTTTCGGGGTTGGGGATTTAGCTCAGTGGTAGAGCGCTTGCCTAGCAAACGCAAGGCCCTGGGTTCGGTCCCCAGCTCCGAGAAAAAAAAAAAAAAGAAATTATTTTTCATAGTCAATGTTAGAAGTTATTCTTACTTAACTAGACTTTCTACTCTCTAAGTACTCTTTGTCAACCACAAATCCCCTCACATCTTTTTTCTAGTTCTTGGCCATTAATGTTTTGGCTGCCACATAGAGGTGGGGATAAGCCTGTTCTTTATCTGGCTTATTTCACTTAATGCAATGTTCTCTGGTTCCACACATTTCACCGTACATGGCAGGATTTAATTCTCTTTAACTTCTTTCTTTTGTATAAGTTTCTGTCCAGCTTCCTAGGCTCATCTGTTGAAGAGGCTTTCATTTATCAATTCATGATCCTACTATGGCCTCTGTTGAAAATAAGTTGTCTATAGAGATGATTTCATCTTCTGATTCTCTATAGTGTTTCATTGATTTGTATGTCTGCCTTTTATGCCATGCCACGCTGTTTTTGTTTCTACTTCTTCACAGCATGTTTTGAAGTTAAGTTTTGTAATGTCTTCAAATGTGTTATTTTTGCCCACTATTGATGTGGCATTTAGGGTCATTTGTATTCCATACCAGTGTCAGTGGTATTTTTCTCATTTTTTTGGTAAAGAATGAAATTTGTATTTTGACAGTAAATTCACATTAATACTGCAAGAATGTTAATATTAGTAAAGCACCATCCTCCAGTGACATTGTTGACATACAATATGTCAACATCTTTGAACAAAGTATGTGTGTGTGTGCTTTTGTCATGACAAGGTTGTCATCCTTTTGAGATGTCTATAGATAATACTTTGGGTGTATTTAACAGTATTCTTCTAGTTCATGAACACAGGGCATTGTTTGTGTGTGGCTGTGTGTGTGTCCGCATAGGGTTTTGGGGGTCCTGATGAAAAGACGGTCCATGGTTTGAAGACATTTATTGTTGTGGCAGAAAGTGGATGAGTAAAACCATATCCAACTTCTCAGGGTGGGCCTGAGATTAAATACCTTTTGCAGGGAGAAGTGTCTGGGAAGAAAAGTTCATTGACTAAGCCTTCAGGCCTGTAGGTACATCGTTATAATGGAGATAGATCTGTCATTAGCCTACATGACCTGTGGTAATGCCCTCTACCTGTGGAGGGGCTTGGGGCGTTGCCCTTACATGACCAATGGCCATAAATCTATGGATGGCTGTGGCTAGTGATGGGACCTGGTTTCCTGGGAGTCAGGCAAAATGCCTACTGTCCCTTTCAGGGTCATCTGGGTTTCTAGCCTTTGCTCAACCAAGAACCAGGGTGCCTTTCACAGTCCCACGTGCATGTGTGTGTGTGTGTGTGTGTGTGTGTGTGTGTGTGTATTTTGATTCTGTATCCTGCAACCTTACTAAATTCATCTATCAATTATAATGATATTTAGTGAAGTCTTTTGTGTTTTTCTATATATAAATTCACATCATGTATAAAAAGATTACTTGAACAACCCCTTTTCCTGTTTCACATGTCTTATTTCTTCAACACGCATTACTATCAACATGCATTACCGCTCAGGCTGAGACTTCCAATATATTGAATAAGAATGGTAAAAGTGAACATTTTCCTCTTGTTCCTACTCTTAGAACAAATGATTTCAGATTCTTACCACTAGACACCATCGCTTATTTGTTTGTTGTAGGTAGATATTATTGTGTTAGGGTATCCTTAGATAGCTAGTTTTATAGTGATTTTTCATGGTGGAATGTTGAATTTAACCATTTTTATTTATCAAAGTATTGTTTTACCCCTAACGCTGGTGACAGACTTTGTTACACTTATTAATTTGTGTCCCCTGGATTAAGTCCCACTAGATTATGACCTGAGGTCTTTTTATATGTCATTTAATTTTTATTTGCTTCCATTTTATTGTGAACCTTTATATACAGGTTCCTCAGGGGTACTGGTCTAAATATCCTTTTCTTGTGTTCTTGTATAGTTTTAGAATCGGTGTGGCCTGGTTTTACAGAAAGAGACTAGAAAGGTTGTTTCCCTTTCAATTAGTATGTTGAGTAGACTTTTGGGTGCATGTGACCAAACACCCAATAAAAGCAACTTAAAAGGGAGGGTTACTCTATCATGGCTGGGAAGGTGTGGTAGAGTGAAACAGTACACAGCTTGGTGGTCAGTATACATAGGATCGTGGGATACAGGAAAGGAGCACGGCATGATATATGTCCCTATGATGGCTATTCCTAGTTGTCAACTACATCTGGAATGGACTACAATGCAGAAATGGGGGTGAGGGAGCACCTTGTGATCCATATTTTGAGTCTGGAAGACACAAGTTCCTGACCCAGATATTAACATGGGATGACTCATGCTTTTGAATCAGATCTTGAGGCATAGTGGCCGTGAAAAGTTTAGGCCCAGGCATGCCTTTAATCCCAGGAGATTGAGGTAAGCAGATCTCTGGGTTGAAGGACTAGAACATAGCAAGATCCAGGCATAGTGGAACAAACATTTAATCTGGGCCATACCTTCTGCTGGAGGCCTACATAAGGATGACAGGAGAAGGAAGACTCATTCTTCTTTGCCTGCTTGGCACTTACTTGCCAGCATATCTGTTGGAACCTACTTCTTCAAGATTCCAGCTTGTACAGATGAAACAACTAGCCTCATTGGATTGAGCAATACTAGATCCTTGAACTTCCCATTCACAGTTGCCCATTGTTGGGTTAGTTGGAAGTTATTACAATAAATTTCTTAATAGAGACATTCCATGGGTTCTGTGACTCTAGAGAACCCTGAATAATACATGCCAACGTGTCCTACTTCTTCCAGAGGTCCCACCTCTCAATGACATCATCATATCATGATGACTCCATCAATGAATTACTTTACTGAGTAGGTTGGTGCCCTCAGGATCTAGTTGACTCTAGAAACACCTGACAGACATACAAACACATGCTTTCCAAACAAGGTGACAAATAAAGCCATCCAAGCACTATGGGACAGTATTAAGTGACCCAGAATGAATTCTTTTTTAAGCAATGTTTTGTAAAGTTTGGCTCTGAGACCATCCACCTCTAGGTTTTTCTCTGTTGGAGACCTTACATTACTAGCTCTATATCATTATTTGCTAATAGGCAGTTTAGCTTTTCCACATCCTGATGGCCCTCTAGGTCACATGTGGTGTTGTTTAAATATCAGCCTGTGCCTGGATAAAGCACACCAAGCCAGCATGTTCCATGTGGAGAAATTTAATGGGAGAATGAGACAAGGGGAAGAGAGGAGAGAAAGAAGAGAAAAGAGAAAGAGGGCAGATGATGTTTCCCTTTGGAATATGATGTAACTGCTCCCAGGTGGACTTGGGAATTGAGCCAAAAGGTATACTGGGAATGTATGGTCATTGCCATGGCAACAGTGACCAAATGGTGCCACTGCTGGAGATGAAGGCAATTCCTGATACCAACAAGATTTATCCAGAATGTATTCATTTCACCTAAGTTTTCAAACATGGAGGAAGGTATGCACTTTCTCTTGGGGTAGAATTGAGGTAGAAAAGACTAGATACTGATTTATTGATTTTCTTAAAGCATTACTTACACTGCCTATATGCCAAGCAGGATTTCACTTCCTACCTGAAAGAGAATGACCTGGGGAAGCAGCTGAGACAATGGGCTGTTGCCCTTAACAACCTACAGACTGCCACATACGCTTCTGTAAAAATCTTGTTTGCTTGCCCACCACACTTTGTAGCTTTAGAATATAAAATGAGAACACAAACTTGACCTAGGATCAAGGCCTTTCAGGAGCTGTGCTGGCTTTGGCCTGCCAATGACATCTCCTCTCTTCCACTCTGATTGCTGTCCAGGAAGATTTCCACAGGACTCCTAACAGTTCCCTAATGATCTTTCTCTTCTGTGACATTAATGTGCTGTGTGCTTTTTCATCTCTGATTTTGTTTATTTAGGTCTTCTCTCTTTTTATCTGTGTTAATCTAAAAATTGTGTTAGCTCTGGGTGTATCTGGTTACAGATGTGGGGCAACTAACACTCTCTGTGGGTTGTGTGAAGATGATGTCACTCATGAACCCACCAGGTACTTGTGTCTGGCTGAGGTGCTGGTCAGTGTCTGAGACTTGCCTGGGGCTCAGGGTACAGTAGTAGCCAACGTGAGATACCTTTCAGTGTATTCAGTGTATTCACTGCATTTTGAATGTAGACTTTTTTAGGATTCCTCAGGCGGGAGAGGCTGACCAGCCACAGCCCTAGGGCTGAGGGCAAGTGGGAGGAGTTTCTGAGAAAAGGCTAAACATTTCCAGGAGCCTTGGGATGATAGGAAGAGCTGCTTACCTCATCTACTTCCTTGTACTTCTTTGATCTAAGCTGCTCAGAGCAAGCTGCCCAACTATATCCTGGAACTGAGGGGCACAAGCTCTAGGCCACCTTAAGGCCTAGGATAGTGTTTGAGTGTCTTAGGTACTAAGAAGGTGATTGAGGCCAGCCAATTGTTTTCTGGGGACCTTTGCAGTTCAGTAATGCAAGGCAAATTACTTAGGTACTTTCCAGAGCTGGGAGGGAGGGTGAAGCTTCCTGGATGTCTTACTTATTGGGTCAGCTGAGCTGCTAGAAAAGTGCCCAGTTACCTTACAGGACCCTGAGTAGGATGGTTTAAGAAAAGGTGCAATGTGGGCTGCTTATTTCTCTGCAGTGATGCAATAGCTAGGCTGACCTCACACTGGGACTAGGGCCTGTGAGTGCCTCAGGGTTTTCCAAGAACAAATGGATGGGTGTCTGAGGGAGGAAGGAGACTGGCCTCTTAACAGAGGTTGACCTCAAGAGACAGAATAAAATGCTTTATAATAAGCTCCTTCTCTATAAGGCCCCTGTATTTCTATGCCCTGTAACATCTCGGCCACATTGCCCCAGCACACTGTTTTAACTCTCCTGTGAAGTATGTTCCACACCCCCATACCACACTTCTTTTCTGTTGTGAAGGAAAGCACTCCAGATACCTGTGGTCAGTCACCTTGCTGATGTCCCTCAGACTTTGTTATGTGCCTAAAAGTCTAATTCCAAAGTTGTCTAAAGGATCTGGAGCATGGATAAAATATCTGGTCAGAAACCATAGAGGACATGAAATTTTCCCATCTCCAGGCAAGAAAAATGACTTGTGTGGGTTTGGAAAAATGGTGAACAGAGAGAAGATGGTGCTGTGAGCTGGCAAGACTCCAAAGAGAGGCTGTGGGGCAGCTTCTAGGCTGGCGAGCAAGCTTGAAGATCTCCCAGCATTGCAAACATGACTGGAGAAACATAGACGGCACTGGGACCTGAGGAAGCTTTCATGTTGGGATGGGGACATTCTCCATGGAAACGTATGAACACATGACCAAAGAAGGAGTTTCCCTGGGATTCTCCAGGCCTTGTCATCATACATAATCCTAAAACCATTCACAACTTCCACCATTCACCAGGCAGAGGCTCATGAAGACTGAGTTAAATATATCTTAATGGCTCAGGAACCAATGGAAATAAAATTGTTTGAGGAATCGACAAATATTCTATTTCTTATATACTTGGGAATGCAGGCATAGATTTGTACTCATATACAAATATATGTATATAAATATATATATGTGTGTATGTATCATATATGATACATATATATCTTGTATTTCACATGCCACAATTCATGCTATTTTTTCTAGGAATTAATTTATAGTTTCCTCTCTTCTCTAGAGAGAAAAATACCCAGAAATCACCTTGGCACTCCTGTTAGTACCTGTGCTATCCAGAGGCTCCTAGTATCAGACATAAAGAAAATGCCACCCTTAGAGATACCAAAAAGGTGACGACCTTGTCATGAAGAGAGCACATACACACGTCTTGTTCAAAGATGTCAAAACACACTATGTGTCAACCAAATAACATGTCGCTGAAGGGTGATATACAAATGTTAACAGTCTTACATTGTCAGTATGGTTTTGCTTTCTCTCTCTCTCTCTTTCTTTCTTTCTTTTTTCCTTTTTTTTTTTTTGCTGGTACAAGGGTTGATGTACAGTTTTATGGTACATTAAGAATTATAAAACTAATGGTATCTTATTAACAATGACAAAGTGACACGATGAGAGCGCTGGCTAGTAATCGTCACAGCAAGGCACGGCTGGGATGTTTTCAATGACTCTTAAAAAGAAAGCAATCCAGGGCTCCTCATGTGTAGCCTGGAGCATACACCCTCCGGGAGACATGAGCTCCTAATTCCCATGAGGAGGAAGATAAAAATTGTCAAATAAATGAGGACAGCCACTGAAAAAGAAAGCTGCTTGGAGCAGATAATTGCATCTTATTCGTCATCCCATCCTTCCTCCTTTGCCCCTCTTCCTGTCAGCAATGCAGCTGAGGTGTCTATTAATAGATGCCGATCCCTGTGACACAAGAGCAGCTGCCTCGCAACACAGGGACTGAGCTACCTGGTAAAAAAGTCGAGTTAGAAGACAGAACAGGTTTGAGTTTTTGATAAATCCCATAAGCATTATTTCTAGGGACTGCCCACCTTCTCGTCGAGAGATAATCCATCTTAAGTCCCAGTGATTAAGATTTCGAAACTGAATCCCTCCCCAATCAAACATGAGAACAGAGCTACGATTACCTAATATTTTATCCACAGTATACTTCCAAGTAGATCGTCGTTAGTGATGGGAGATAAAGCCTTTTGCTGGAAGATTCCTTTGGTAATTAGGAAAACTTTTGGCCAAGCCCTTATCAGATCTGCTTCTATCATCCCTGCCTGCCTCTGAGATGAGGGCTTTGAAAAGCTCATGCCAGGACTTGTGCTGAGCCATCAGGGGCCTTTGCTTTATACCCGAACTATTAAGATCATGTTCCCTTGGGGACTTTTTGAAGGCTCTATTTTAGGAGCATTTAGTAATATACGACACTGTACATACCCACATAATCAGTCACATAGAGAACACAAGGGACATCTAATGAGAAAGCCAGTAATTGACAGTAATTGACAGCCACCTCTTCTGTCCTTGCTTCCTTAAAACTTATTGATTTGCAAGTTCCTAGTTTCCAGGAATGCTGAATTTTTTTTTTTTTTTTTTTTTAGATATTTCTTAGCCATTTCCTTTCACGAATGTTCTATTCGGGTATTGGCTCATATTTTAAGTGCATTGTGAGTTTTTTCTTGTTTGTTTTGAGTTCTTCATATATTCTGGATATTAATCCTCTGTTAGATTTATAGCTGGCAAAGATCCTTTGCACTGTGGCCTTCCTCTTTACTCGGTTGATTCTCTCTGTTTCTGTCCCCCTCTCTTTCTCCCTCCCCCTCTTTCCTTTTTTCCCCTCTGAGTAGGCCTGGCTGTCTTGGAACTCACTCTAAACTCAGATTCACCTGCCTCTGCCTTCTGAGTGCTGGGATTAAAGGTGTGCACCACCCTTGACTGGATGGGTTGAATGTTTCTTTAGCTGTGCAGAGGCTTCTCAGTTTCATGAGGCCCCACTTGTGCATTGTTGGCCTTAACTCTTGGGCAAACTGAGTTCCAGTGAGGAAGTTCTTTCTCACACCTGCACTCTGCATGGTGCTGCCTATGCCTACTTTCTGCAGCCTCAGGCTCCATGCTCAGCCTTTGATCCCTGTGAAGTTAGATACAGGTCCATTCTCACTCTTTGTTCATGTGACATCCAGTTTCCCCAGCACCATTTGTTGAAGTAGCTTTCTTTTCTCCAGCTTTTATTCTTTGCATATTTGTCAAAAAAATTAAGTAGGTAAAGTTACTTACGCTCTCGTTTGGCTCTTAATCATTTCTTTCGTGTTTCTTTTTTTAACCACACCATATTATTTTTATCACTATGGTTCTGTAATTAGAATCTTTCTCATTCTTTTTGTTTCTGGTTTTGTTTTAGGACTATTTGGATATACAGGGTCTTTGGTGGCGTCATGTGAATTTCAGGATAACATTTTCTATGTCTGTGAGGAATGAGATGGGAATTTTGGTTGACGTTGTATTGAATCTGTAAACAGCTTTGGTAAAATGGTCACTTTCACAATGTTTACTCAACCCATGTGTGAGCATGGGATCTTTTTCTATTTTCTAAGGTGTTTCTCTAACTCTTCAGAGGTTTAACATGTTATTGTAGAGGTCCTTCACGTCCTCAGTGAGGTTGACTTCTAATTTTTTTGAGGCTGTCATGAACGGACATCTGTTCATTATCTCCTTCTCTGTGTGCTTGCTGTTGATGTGTAGGAAATCTATGGATTTGTGCCGCTCCCTTCTGTATCATGCCATGTTTCTGGAATTATAATTTCTAGAAGTGTTCTGGTAAAACTTTGTGATCTCTCATCTCATCTGCAAATAGGGAGAGTTTGCCTTTTATGCATCCCTTTAATTTCCTTCTCATGCCTCACTGCTCTAACCAGTGCCCCAGTACAATAATTTAGGGGGAAAAATGGAACTTCCAGGTAGGCCTGTCTCCATCATGACTCAGGGGGATTGCTTCAATCTTTTTTTCATTCTAAATTTAAGGATGGAGTTTCCTATGGGTTTCTTGTATAGAGAACTGTGCTTCTTTTATTGTGTATATATGTGTGTTTCTTTTTTAATTTTAATTTTTACAATTCACTTTACATCCTCATCACATCCCCCTTCCCTCCTCCTCCCAGTCACAGGCTTACAAATCCCTCTTCCCATTACACCTCCCCTTCTCCTCAGAGAATGGGCAGACCCCCTCAGGTACCAGCCTACCCTGGGACATCCAGTCCCAGCAGGACTACACACATCTTCTCTCACTGAGAACCAACCAGGCGGTCCAGGTAGGGGAAGGGATCCAATAGGAGGGAACACAGACAGAGACAGCCCCTGCTCCACTTGTTAGGGGTCCTGCATGTGGGTTTCTTTTATTGTGCTGAGGTGTGTTTTTTCTATCCCTTTATTTTAAAGATTTTTATCATGAAGATGTGTTCAGTTTTGTTCAAGACTTTTTGTGCATCTATGCAGATGATCACATACTTTTTTATCCATAAGTCTATTCATGAGATTTATTACATTTATTAGTGTGTGTATGTTGAACCATGCCTGCATTTGGTGGATAAAGCCAACTTGGTCATTTGGTATATAATTGTTTTTATGTATGTCCATAATCTGCTTGCGAGTATTTTATTGAGTGTCTATGTTCATCAGGGATATTGGCTTGAGTTTTATTTCTTGTTCTTTGTGTCTTTACCTGGTTTTAGTATTAGAGTGATAGTAGCTTTGTAGAAGTTTGGGGATGTTCTTTCAATTTATATTTTTTGAATAGTTTAAGAAATATTGACTGTAGAACTTTTTCAAATGTCTGGTATAATTCTGCTATGAAGTCATACTCTAGCCCTGGGAGTTTTTTTATTAAAAGCCAGAGGAATTTTATTGCTATTTTAATCTCCTCATCTCCTCATTTGATATGGGTCTGTTTATTTATTTATTTATTTATTTTACTTTTTCTCAGTTTAGTTTTGATAGTTTAGCTGAATCCAAAAATTTATTCTTTTTTGTTTGTTTATTTTAGTTTTTTTTCAATTTAATAAATACATTTTTAAGGATTCCCTTATAATATTCTGAATTTCTTTGATATCTGTTGTAACATTTCCTTGTTCATTTTGGATTTTGTCCCCTTGGGTACTTTCTTTCTTTCTTTTAGTTATTTGGGCAAAGGTCAATCTTGTTCATCTTTTCAAAGAACTAGCTCTTAGGTTGGTTGATTCTTTATGTTATTTTCTTTGTTTTTACTTCATTGATTTCTGCTCCAATTTTATCATTTCTTGGCATCAACTGGGTGTGGATTTGGTTTGTTCTTGGCTTCCCAAATGCTAAGCTCCATAATTAAGCCATTTATTTGTGCTCTTTCAGATTTTTAAACTTTCTCTCATAGGACTGCTTTCAATGTGTCCCAGAGGTTTTGTTGTATTTTTTTTTTTACATTTTTATTTAGCTCCAGAAAATTCTTTTGTTTCTTTCTTGATTTTTCTCCTTGACCTATTCATCATTCAATAATGAGCTATTTAGTCTCCATCAGGTTGTGTATTTACTAGAAATTTATGTAATGTAATTTTAAAGTTTTATTGCATTGTGTCAGATAGGGTACAGGAGTGATTTTATTTATTTTTAATTTGCAAAGATTTGTCTTGTGGCCCAGGATGCTTTTCTATTTTTAGAAAATAGAATGTGTACTCCTTACTCTTTTGATTATATGTGCTGTAGATATTTCTTAAGTTTATTGATGTATGATGTCAGTTAATTCTAGTGTTTCTCTGTTTAATTTTTCTCCAGATGACTTGTCTATTAGAGAAAGTAGTTTATTGAAATTGCCCACTATTGATTGATTGATGTTAATCAAAGTCTCTAAATCCTATAGTACACTTTTAATAAAATTAGGTGCTCTAGAGTTTGGTGCATATATGTTTAGGATAGTAATGTGTTCTTGTTAATCCCTCCCCTGATTAAGATGAAATGTCCCAATTTATCTCTTCTGATTAGTTTTAATTTGAAGTTTATTTTGTCTGAGATTAGAGCATAATGCCTGCTTGCTTCCTGGTCCCATTTACTTGGAGTACTTTTCCCATTCTTTTATCCTAAGGCAGCAGTTTTCAACCTTCTAATATAACCTTTTAATTCAGTTCCTCATGTTGTGGTGAGCATCAACCATAAGATCATTTCATTGCTACTTCATAACTGTAATTTTGCTGTTATGAATCTTAAATGTAAATACCTGATATGCAGAGTATCTGATATATGAGCCCCAAAGAAGTGATGACTCACAGGTTGAGGATCACTACTTTAAGGCAATGCCTATCTTTAAAGTCGAGACATATTTCTAATAGACAAAAGGTAGATAGATTTTGTTACTTGATACATTCAGTGAGCCAGAAATCATCACATCATTTTTCTATCCACAGTCTATGTTCATTCTTCTCTTCATCCAGAAATATCACTTGCTATATCTACTTTAGGTTTGGTTCCTTTAGTAAACATTTTAAAGGCTGCTTATATTCTGGAAAAGTTTTCTTTCTTCTCCAATTATGGTAGATAGTTTTGCTGGGTATGTTAGTCTAGGCTGGATCTCATATATTTTTAGTACTTAGATTGCATTGTTCTAGGTTGTTCTGGCTGTCAAAGTTTCTGTTGGGAAATCAGCTGCTATTTTGATGAGTTTTTCTTTACATATGAGTTACATTTTTTTCTTGCAGCTTTCAATAGATTTTTTGTTATGTATACTTAGTTTGTTAACTATGATATGCAGTGGGGATTTTCTTTTCTTGTTTTGTCTACTTGGTGTTCTATGTCTTATATCTATATGGGTATTTCTTTCCTTAGTTTGGGGAAGTTTTCTTCTGTGTGTGATCTTTCTGAAGATCTGGTCTATGCCCTTGGCTTGGTATTATTTTCCTTTTTCCATGACTATAATTTGAAGAGTTTTTTCATGTTGCTCATATTTTTAACATTTTCCTTCCATTTTTTTTCATATTCCTTTCTCATTTCGTCTAGATCCTTTATCTTCAGGCCCTGATGTATGTTCTGCTTGATTTATTCTTATAATGTTTTCCTTTGAATTTTTTCTAGTTGAATTATTTCTAGTTGAATTATTTGGTTTTTAATTCCATCTTCATTTTAGATGGACTCATCTTCAGTGTTTCTACCTCCTTATTAAATTCCATCCTCAAATTTTTGATTGATTTTGGCATTTACATCAGCCTTATGTTTACATTTTCATGGACATCAAACATTTATTTTCCTTAAGCACTTTCTTCTTAATTTTATTGTGCTGTTTCTTTGTCTTCTTTAAACTCCTTGAAGTCATTAATGAAGTTTATGACTGTTCTTTTAAATTCTGTGTTTTGGGGGTTCATCTAGTTAATTTTCATTGACAAACATTTCTATATGGTTAGAAGTTTTAAAAAGAAGGTTCTGGCTTGATGTTTCATGTTGTTTGTATTTTTGTGATGAGATCTGGGTAGGTGAACTTTTCTTGCTAGCCTTAAGTTTGATATGAACACAGTAGGTTGAGGCAGAAAAGAAGGCATGCAGGCAGGTTGGGCCTAGTGGTTGGAAATGGCTTGGATGGAATGAAGTCAGTTATCCATAGTAGATTAGGCTGGTTTTCATCATGTGTCTCCTGATCTATGCCTGAAGTATGAAGGTATATCTGATGAAGTTGAAAGGTGGGATGTGGTACAGGAGGGATCTGTGGATGTTGGTAGGTAGGACAGATCCTGGTGAAAACCTCATACCTCATACCTCATTTTTATAGAAGAAGATGTTCTTCAAGTTCAGCAAGTCCCATGATTCTTATTACTATATTTTCAGATGAACATGGTCTCTATGTGTATATAAAACATGATAAGCACTTTGTAATTATCTCTTGAAGAAACAAAAATATCCAATTAGATTGGAATGCATCCAGAATTGGTGCCTTCTGAATTGGCTCATGATAGTTAACAGATCTGGTGCGTCTTGGGATGCATAATTGGCATATGTAGAATTATCATAGTCTCAGAGATGATTACTGGCTTTGTTTTGATGTCCCTTAATTTCACATTTGTTTCAACTCCTTTACCAGACTCATATGTTTATCTCTTCTGCATCTGTTCTCAGAATATTAGTGTTTAGCATAGAAGCAGTATCAATAAACCTCAGTTGTTACTAAGATTGTCAAACAGCAAACAACTAGTTTATTAGCCAAAAAAAAGTTACCATAATTTTAAATTTAAAAAAATCTTTTCTTTTTAAAAATTGGATATTTTATTTATTTACATTTCAAATGTTACTCCCTTTCCTTGTTTCCCCTCTGCAAATCCACTACCCTGTCCCCTCTTACCCTGCTTTTATGAGGGTGCTCCCCCATTTACCCACTCACTCCTACCTCACCACCCTATACTCTCCTCTACACTGGGGCATCAAACCTTCACAGGACCAAGGGTCTCCCCTCCCATTGATGCCAGATTAGGCCCCTTCAACTTCTTCAGTCCTTCTCCTAACTCCTCCATTGGGGTGCCTGTGATCAGTCCAGTGGTTGGCTTTGAGCATCTGTATCTGAATTGGTCAGGATCTGGCAGAACCTCTCAGAAGTCAGCTGTATCAGGCTCCTGTCAGTAAGCAATTCTTGGCATCAGCAATAGTGTATGGGTTTGGACCTAACTATACCACTCCTGGGCATATATACAAAAGATACTCTAACATGTAGTAAGGACACATGCTCCACTATGTTCATAGCAGCCATATTTATAATAGTCAGAAACTAGAAACAACCCTGATGTTCCTCAACAGAGGAATGGATACAGAAAATGTGGTACATTTACACAATGGAATACTACTCAGCTATGAAAAACAATGACTTCATGAAATTTGCAGGTAAATGGATAGATGTAGAAAATATCCTGAGTGAGGTAACTCAAGTCACAAAAGTACACACATGATGTGTACTCACTGATTAGTGGATATTAGGCAAAGAGTTTGGAATACACACCATACAATTTACAGACCACATGAAGCTCAAGAGGAAGGAAGACCAAAGAGTGGATGCTTCAGTCCTACTTAGAAGGGGGAACAAAATAATCACAGGAAGTAGAGGGTGAGAGGGACTTGGGAGGAAGAAAGGAGGAGAAGGGGAAAAAGAGGGGCAGAATCAGGTTTGGGAAGAGATGGGGGAGATGTACAGAGGGTAGGGAGATTGAACAGAGGTGTGTAGCAATGGGGGATGGGGAAGTGGGGGTAGCCACCAGAAAGTCCCAGGTGCCAGGAAAGCAAGAGCCTCCCAGGACCCCAAGGGGATGACATTAGCTGAAATATCCCACGAAGAGGAAGGAGAACCTATAGAGACCATATCCAGAGGTTAGGCATGGCCCCTGGTTGATGAATGGGACCACCTACCCATCTCCAAAATTTTAACTGAGAATTCCTCCTGTCTAAAGGAAATACAGGGACAAACAGTAGAGCAAAGACTGAAGGAAAGGTCATAAAGAAATTGCCCTACCTGGAGATCCCACATGTAGACCCATAAAAAGTTCTTTTCAAATAAATCTTGGAAGAGGTGAGTTCTTAATTTGGGAAGATATGATATTTGTTTTTACTTATGTGATTTTTGTTTTGTTTTGTTTTGTTTTGAATCTCACTATGTAGCCTTGGCTGTCATGGAGCTCACTGTGTAGGCCAGGGTAGTCTAAAATTCCCAGAGCTCTACCTGCATGTAACTCCCTAGGGCTGTGATTAAAAGGCTGATTTATCATTCCCAACTTTCATTGTTTTTGAGACCGTGTTTTACTGTATAGCACTTTTAGTCTGGTGCTGAGAGCCTGGAGGACTTTCAAAATGCTGGTTTCCTATTGTATCCTGAGAAAGCTGGATCTGATGTCAGAGGGACAGTAGAGCAGCAATAGATAGACATGCTAACCGGAAAGAAGCAAAGGTGGGCAGACAAGTAGCCCTCCTTTAACCTAGGATTTGTTTTTTAACCTGGGACACTGTAAAGAGGTGCTACCCTCCCTGGAGGATGGTCTTTTCCCCCAGTTTATTGATCTGCAAATACCCTCATGACCCACACAGACACATGTCTTTTAGTTAATTTCCACAATCCATGAGTTGACAACCAAGATTAACCATCACAAAGATGAAGAAATTTATAAGATAAGTTATGTGGAAACGATATGAAATATTGACATTCTCTCCTTATGTATAGTTTTCAGAGAATCCTCTGCCTTCAACAACCCAGACACCATTCCAATCTCAGGTCAGGGATTTATATAACTCAAGCTAGGATCTTCCTTTCCTTTAGAAAATGGGTAAGGATGAGTTCCCAACTCTTAATCAATGCTTGTTTTTTATGGTGACCAGACTCCTGCCTAGGGTCCTCTAAAACTAAACTCTTGAGAATAAAAGATGTTCCTATCACCCAGGAAGTTCCAAGAAATTAGCTCTGTGCCAGGAAATAGTAACATAGATTGCACTTGTCTTCAAGGGGATGCTAGAGAAAGTGTTTTCTTAGTGGATGGTGCACACTTCCAGCTAGGCCAGAGGTAGGAGGTCTGCGAGTTGTTCAAGGACATAGCAGGCTACTTCCTGTCTGCTTTGTCGCCTATTAGTGACTTGATTTCTCCAAAAGTACAGACCTCCCCTGAGTCTGACTTCAGTAGGCTGCTTGTACCAATAGCCACAGTTGCATATCAGTGTAGACAAAGGGATTTTTTGTTTGTTTGTTTTTTTTGTTTTCCTTAAAAGCTAAATTAAGAGCCTCTATGTTCTGCCTATCTACCTCTTTTAACTCAGGGGTGTCCTCCTTGAGGACATTTGATGGTAAGCTTAAGTGGAAAGACAAAAACCTCAATTTGACTTCGCTACTGGGGAGTCTCCTGTTGTCCAGCAGAGTTAACATGAAAGGAGTTGCTTTGAAAATGACTGGTCAAGGCTGTCCCTTTGAAGTCACTGCTTACAGTAATATAACCGAGGGCTACAGAAACAGTTGATGCTTTCAGCTCAGAAGGTCTAAATGATTAACTCTCAGTGAGTTTAGATCATAGAGCACAGATAAATCTGCACTTTCATCCCCTTCATTGGGCTTAAGATAAGATAGTTGTAGTTAAAGTTAATTTACCTCTCAAAAGACATGTTGAGATGGTGAGAGGTTACAAGCACATTCAAGTGTTCTAAATCTTTCTTTCTCATACACCCATGGATATAGCACATTATGGGATAACATCATAGGCAAGAGAATGGGTTTAATGAGATCTTGCCTCAGTGCAAAATTTAAGGACACATACACATGCACACACACACACACACACACACACACACACACACACACACACACATTAAAAAAAGATTAAAACCTGTAGTGGAGGCAAATGCTTATAAAATCATAGCACTCAAAAGAGAAAGCAAAAGAATCATAAATATGAGGCCAGCTTGAGGTATATATGATACCCTGTCTCAAAAAATTCAAAGCAAAATCAAACATATAAAAATAGTATGAAAAAATATTTTTTCTTTTGCCTCTTTCTGATATTTGATTTAACATATCATTGCTTATAGTTGGTGGTTTTGCTTGCTCTTTGTTTTTTGAGACAGTCTCACCCAGTACTTCAGGCTGGCCTCAAGCTCATTATCTTTCTGCCTTAGCCTCTGAGTGCTGAAATTATAGGTGTGTGTCAACACGCATAGAGGCAGTCAATATTTTTGTTGCTGTTCATTTTACAAAACTATTTTGCAACTAAAGTAATAGTTTTTCAACATGGAATATGGAATTTATTTTGCCTCATGGTACATAATGTTTAGTTAACCACCTCTATAACATCACCCATGGAAACAAATTAGGTATTGGGATTTTTTTTCTGATCTAAAAGAGAGAAAATTTTATTCAAGACAGATATTAATTTCCCTTTCAAATCCATATAGGTCAGTGAATATTGGTATGGCAAGAACATGATTACTAGGGACCAATTCTTATCTCTAAAGAATTTCTTTAGCATAGCAATCACATCAATATTTTATCTGGGAAGACAGAAAGTAGAGACATGGCAAAATGCACCTTTGCATTGTCTCTAAGAAAGAGTCCTACCAACTGCCACAGAACACAAACTCAAATTTCATTTTTCAGAAACAAGGTAATATGTAGCTGCAAGGGAAGCTAGAAAATGTAGTCTTTATTCTGAGTAGTCAGATGCTCAACTAAAAACGTCATTACTTTGGGGAACACAAGGGACAGAAAGAGGTATTGACTGGGAGCATCCCAGAGAGAAAGGGGTGAGCTCTTAAGGTGATTCAGTCTTCCTCTACTCCCCTGGTGGTCATGGTGCACCCATGCACATACCTAAGCTATGCTGGCACCTTGGGCATCAGCTAAGACCTGTGCATTAAGAAGGTTTCATGTTCTTCCTCCAGGAAGGGAAAGAGTATTTGAAACTTAAATATTATTTACAGTTAGATCAGGAGATGCCTGACACTGTAAAGTTGGTTGTTCATGGTTCCACAGAAGAAAGGAGTAAGAATCATTAGGGATTTGTCAGAGTCACCTGAAGATGAAATATGAGGGGAGAGCTATGACAGTGGCATCAGTGGCAGTTCCCTTGGCAACAAACCCCAAGATGCATGGTATGTAGGCTCAAGATTGAGAATATTTCATAGGATTTGGGGAATAGGGCTGTTACTAGTTGTCTGATACTTGATCTGGGATGAATAAGTTAGATGGTAGCTAGTTGACTGGAGTGTGAGAGCCACTGGAGGTGGGTAGGGCTGAGGATATAAACCAATGACAATACTTTCCAATCATGGGATGCCCTTGATCCCATTGTACTCCTAACACTGGTGCATGTGCATGCACAAATATATACAAAACTGTCTGGAGGCTTTGAATTGTCTGGTTGCACATCAAAGGTATACTCACAGATTGTTTTACTATTTTTAGGAAATAGTTAACTCTGGGAGACACAGCCTTTGGTTAGCTGGTTTCCAAATATCAAATATAGAAACTAGAAAACCTGCTGATTCTAAAATGTGCATGCAAAAACAGGAGTAGGAATTAGTCCATGCAGCACACCTCACAACTGTTTTCTCTCCACAGCTATTCAGAAACCAACAGAATAAGAGGACAAGTCACAGGTATACAGAAAGCCTTAGTCTAACTTGGTGTAGACCTAAAAGGTCTAATCTTTGAAATGGGATCTTGTAGGTGGGGTAATGGGTGAAGATAGGGCAGCATGAGAAGAGATCATTGTTAGGGTTAGGGTCGGACAGAACTATAAAACAGGATATGAACATGGAGACTGATTCACACACGGCTGGCTCAGATGGTGTCAACTTACAGGCTTTCTATTTGTTTCCTCCTTTTTCCTTTTGACCTTTTATCTATGTACTGAGGTAATAAATCCGGGGGAGCGCTCTAAACCTGCCAAGACTTTATCTTAGCCACTGCTCTGCCTGTGTTCCCTGGAAAGCTTATTAAAACAGATTTAGATTCCAAGCCAAGAACGCATGATTTACGAGGTCAGGAGCCTGACCCCGAGAATATTCCATGATGCTGACTCTGCTGTTTTTTCTACAGAGCTGCTGACCTGAAGTGTCTAATTCTCCAGAGCTAGATGGAACCCTGGGTCATTTCCACACTGTAGCACCCTGAATCCATACTTTGAGGCACACAGCCTTGGGTTTACTGAAATTTGACATGAAAAATCTCAGCTCTGTAGAAAGATTGTTTTGGCCACCCTGTTCTTGGCCATGCTTAAGTAGTGAGTGGGATGCAACATGCATGGTGGTGACAGCGATCTTTTACTGTCTTCTACCAATGGTCTTCCCTTCTCTTATCTACACTATGGGAAGATGCTATTTTCTTAAATAGAAGGTACCAGGTCCGAGGGGTGGGAGACGCTTTGTCATCAGAGAATGGTCCATCCATTCAACACTCACCACTGACTTTGTCAGTGTCTTTACCGTGGGCATATCAACCAAAATTTGCAATCCTGACCTCCAGTCCATTGTCGCATTTCCCAGGTGCCCAGGGCCCTATCTCCCTTCTGAGAAGGACAATCATTTTCTTTAATTGTTAGATATATTTTGGTATTATGCAAATTTGAGTAAAGTTTTGGTTGAAGCAAGAACACTTTTCTCAAATGTAAAGACCTAGATCCATCCAGATGTTGGAGGGAAAACAAACAAACAAAACCAAGGCAATCTCAAAGCAAGACAAAGAGCCTCAAGAAAGGGAGAAAGCTGAGAGAGCAGGCCTTACTGGTGATGTGTGGATCCTGAGTTGGCCTCCTCTGTACTTGAATGGATAGGTGTCCTGGACATGCGTTCCTACAGTTTCTTCTCCATAGCACCATTGGATAAACGCCTCAGTTACTTGGACACATTTTATCCTGCATTGTCTATGATAATTCTTGCTTTATGAGATTTTGCCACTTTGAGAGGCTGGCTTCTACAAGAGGACACACCTCTATGTGGCCATTTTTCTTCCCTGTCTTCTCTTATGCCATGGGAAGACTCTGGTCCCACTAGGGAATGCATTACTTGCTGTGACTCCTGTTATAAACAGCTGTGCACTGAGCCACTTAGTAAAACAGTGGCTTAAAAAGTGAACTTACCCTCAAGTGGGACTTGCTTCTCTACTCTCAGGTGTCCAGGCCTTGAGGATGACACAGCGGGAGGTCAGCGTAGGTTGACCCACTCAATCTGACTCTAATGAGATACCATTTTATAATCAGGGTGGGAGGAGTTTCACATGTTAGAAACACAAAACATGCTAAACCATCTGGCCTCATTTGGGCCTTAAAAAGTAGGGCCACCAGAGATGGTTAATGTGTCCCCAAGCTTCGAGCCTGCACACTGTCAGAATACTCTACCATCAGTCCCAGAACTGTGCAAATGAAATATGCAACATTTGCAGGACTACAAAGTTTCAGCCTTCAAGCCATCAAGCAGACCTCTCTGAGGGACCTTTTTGCTCTTTCAAGAAAGCTTAGTTCCCTGGCTTCAAAAGCGGCTTGGTGATGAAAGGGACCGCAACTTTAAACTTTACCTCGCACGCAGCCTTTCTGGTTAGTCACATCAGCCAAAGGGTCTCAGAGATTTTTTTTTTTCTCTTTTGAAAGAAGAAAAACTAACAACTGTGTTTTGGTCCCTTAGTTTATAAATGCAAATAATGGTCTGCAATCCATTTCTGGGGAAGGGAGGGTACCTAATACAAATGCTAAATGGGACATCGATTTTCTACTTCCTGGCTGTAGCCTGGGCAAACAGAATTCCTTCTCGGAGAGCCTAAGGAGCAAACTCACAATTGGGGGTTGTCCTGAGAAAATGCTGTTTGGGCAGCAGTCTGGATTTCAAAGGACAGGCTAACCTGCAGAGATACACTGCAGGCTTGCGCGAGGCTGAGAAACCTCTTCTCACCAGGGGTGGACCACAATGCTCCAGGGAGGTTGCATTGGGTAATAGATTATTGACCAATGCAGGACAAGATTGATCAATTTGCATATTTTACTATTCATGACCTCAGGACTAAAGGAATCAGAATGACAGCAGGCACTATCTCTGTCAGCCTGCTGCTTCGGGAAGGAAATGCAATTATGTGGGTAGCTAAATAGGCCCAGTTTGTGTTGCCTTTTTCTTCTCTATTTGATGCTCTATTAAAGCCAAGTATGGGAAATTCTTTTTTGAAGAAAAGGGCACATAGATGAGAGTAATTAACCTAAATACAAAAGGCCCACTATGGTTCCCAGAGAGTGGGCTAGTGGTTAGTGGTTAGTCCTATGTCAAGGAGGAACTGAGTGAAGTCCAGGTCAGGGGGGCAAGGTTGAGTAGGGGTAACACCAAGTTACCAGGGAGAGCTCTGCAGGATGCAAGGAGTTGTGAAAGATGTCATCAGGAGACAGCAACATGGGCAGAAGTCAGACTTGGCAGGATACCTAGTCTCCCATTTTCTGTATGGCTCACCTAGCCAGGCATCTCAGTCAGACACAGCAAAACAATTTCTAGTGTCCACTGCCTACTTCCCATTTTTTTCTTTCCAAAATGGCTTCTAGGGAAGACTCTAATACTAGCAATTCAAACATTGGGAGCTTTGAGTTTCAATAGTACTGTTAAGTGATGTTGAAGTAAAATGGCAGGTGTCAGCCATGAAGTACAGGCCCATGTTCTTACAAGTATCTCCCATTTATAAAAATAAATGTCTAGGTATCTTAGCATTATTATTGGTTAAAAAGAATCCTTTCTCCCTTTAAATTACGTTTGTTCCCTTGACAATGTTTATTAAAGTCTCTTCCTGGGTTCAGTTCATTTTTACTGATCATATTATCCATTTTCTGCTAACATCCTGTTGCCTCCATTACATTAGCCTTGGATTGTTTAAAGTCAAATAGTGGCAGTTCTGACTTTCTCCTTTTGTATTATTTTGATTATTCTAGGTCTTTTACTTTTTCATATAAACTTTTTTTTTTATACAGGAACATGCTGAAATTTTCTCTGGGATCGTGTTGCTTTTATAGATCAATTAGGCGCAGATCTGACACTTTAACAACATGGAAGTTTCCTGTCCATGGACATAGAATGCCTCTCCATTTGCCTAGATCATCAGCGGTTTACAGTTTTTCCTCAGCTTGCAGGAGTTCCTGCAGATTATTTCTAAGATTTAGTCCTAAGATTTCATTTTGGGTAATAAGAGCTATATTGAGCTGAAAATGTCAAATTCTAATTGTCCATGAATAGACTATAAGAAGTTAAACAACTTTTATGTAGTAACTATCCTGTAATCTTAATATTATTATCGACCAGTTCAGGCAGGTTTTGGTCAACTCTTTGGAATTTATTCCTTTTTAATCTATTTGCCCTTTATCCTCCATGTAGTCTTGTACTGATTTCTGGTACAATGTTGAATAGGAGTGGTCAGAGAGACACCTTGTTCTTGACTATGATTTTGTAGAGAAAGAACCACTTTTTAATTATTAAATGTGATTGGAACCTGAAATTCTTGTACATGTTCTTTATTATGCTGAGAACACCCGTCATACTAGGTTACAGACACTAACATACATATTAGCATGTATATTAACATGTAACATTAACACTTAAAAATAATTTTCACAGCTATTGATGCTATCATGTGATTTTTTTTCTTAGCCTGCCAATGAGATGATGAGATGGTTTAAATTTCAAGTGTTATGCAGGGTGTTGGTGGCATACACCTTTACTCCTAGCATTTGAGAGGCAGAGGCAGGTAGATCTTTGAGTTCAAGGCCAGACTGGTCTACAGAGTGAATTCTAGAACAGCCAGGGCTCCACAGAGGAACTCTGTCTTGAAACAAACAAACAAACAAACAAAAGAACAAAACCAAAACCAAATTTCAAGTGTTAAACCAACCTGTATATCTGGAATAAATCCACTTGGTCATGAGATGTAACTTGTTGCAAGCAATATTAGGTTTATGTGATAACATGATGTTATAACATCTATGTGATAATATGTCATCACTACATCTGTGAGAATATGCTGTTACCAGTACATCCACATGATAACATGATATTTTAAGGCTTTTTCATCTTTGTTCCTGAGAGATATTGGTCCATGGTTTCCTTTTCTTCTACTGTCCTCTTCTAACTTTGTCACTAGGGTGGTGTTTACCTTGTAGAATGAATTAGAAAGGTTTTTGTTTGTTCGTTTGTTTACTCCTATCTTTTGAAAGACACTAGAAAAACTGGTATACTTTTCCCCTTTAATATGTGATAGAATTCTCCATGGGGGCCTGTTTCTTTCTGTCTCCAGCTTCCTTTCAGAGATTATTAATTGTTGATTCATTTCTGTAATAAACATGAACCTATTCATGTCATCTACTTATATATGAGCTTGACAGATTGTGTCTTTCACAGAAATTACCTATTTCATTTGTTTTAAATTGTTGACATAAGGTTTTATGCATTCTTTTACCGTCTTTTTAAGTGTCTGTGGGGTGGTAGTGATGAGCCTCTTTCACTAGATGAGTATTGCATTATCTCTTTTTGTTATTGATTAGATGGCCAGAGGTTTATGAATCATATTGATCTTATGAGCCAGCTTTGGATTTGGATAAATTTCTCTAGTAATCATTTGTTTTCAGTCTTATTCACTGATGCCCTGGATTTTCTTTTTTCTTTTTCTTTCCCTGGGCTTATGTTGCATTTATTTTCTCTCTAGCCTCTTAGGTGGAAATGCAGACTGCATAATTCACATCTCTCTTTTGTTTTATATATTTTCCCAATGCTATGAATTCCCCTCTAGGCACAGATTTCCGTCTACACCCCACATACTGTACTTTCATTCACTTAACTTAAAGTACTTAACATTTCTCTTGAGATTATAATATCCAAAGAGTTTGTCCAGTCCCAGCTACTTTTCTGCTATTGACTCATAGACCATTGTGGTTTGAAAGAATACTTTGCATGGTTGCCGTTATTTTAATGATCTTAGGCATTTGTGGTCGGGGTGGTGTTCTGCCTTGGTATATGTTTTCTGTGAACTTAAGAATGTATATTCTGCTGTTGTGTGAAGTGTCAGACAAATGTTAATAAGGTCTGTTAATTGGTGGTGAAGCTCAGCTATCCATATCCATACTGAATTTCTGCCACTATGTCTGTTAATTGCACATTGATAGAGTTTAGGTCTGTAACTCTCATATCTTCTGGTTCTAATTCACATATTTTTAAACACTACTTGATCCTATATGCATCAAGGATTGATGTTATCTTTGACAACTGGCCCCTTCATTACTCTGTAATGCTGCTTTTGGTCTAAACTAAACACAGATGCCTTAAATTATTTTAAAAAGTTTATATTATTTATTTTTATGTATAAGGGTATTTTACCTACATATATGTCTGTTTAACACATACACACAGGTGCCTAAGGAGGCCAGGAAGGGGTGTTGAATTTTCTGGACCTGGAGTAACAGATGGTCATGAGCAACCATATGAGTGTTGAAAATGAAACCCTGAGCCTCTGGAAGAGCAGCCAGTGATTTTTTTTTTTTTTTTTTTTTTTGAGCTGAGGATTGAACCCAGGGCCTTGTGCTTGCTAGGCAAGCGCTCTACCACTAAGCTAAATCCCCAACCCCCAGTGATCTTACTCACTGAGCCATCTCCTGATTTGTGTGAGATATCTCTCAAATTCATGGTCTCTTTTTAATTGTTGTTGTGGATGGTGGTGGTGGTGGTGATGGTGGTGGTGGTGGTGGTAGTGATGGGTGCATAGGTGTGTTTCTAAATATGTCAACCCAATCCGCTCAGTCTGTATAATGTTTCTTGTGTGCATATGACTTCATGGGTGACCACTTGGTATTAGATAATTGATCCAGGGCCTCTTCCCAGGCAAAGATTATATCCCCTAGTCTTAACACCCTTGCATTGCCTGTTGTTCTTTTTCTAGGGTTGGAGTCTGGGTGAGATTCCCCACTACCGTGTTAGCATAACTATGGACATTGTCCTTGCTCCAGCCTTGTTTAGCAGCTGTATTGTTGAGACATCTTGCGTCTAGCTGCCCTGACATTTCGAGGAGACCCGGTTTCATAGCAGACCTCCCATTCCTCTGGCTCTTAGAATCTTTTGGTCTCTTTTTCTGAGATGTTCCTGAGCCTTAGACTGAAGAGCTATGATGTAGATATATCAGTTGTAGCTGAGCAGTGCATGATTGGTTGTTCTCTTCATTTTATCAGTCATGGTTTTCTGTAATGGTTCGTCTGCTGCAAAGAGAAGCGTCTTTGGTGAGAGATGAGAGCCATATGCATTACAGAGATAAACATTAAAATGCAACTGGGAATTATGCTGGTTTGGTAAAATACCAGTTGTAGATTTTTTTCCAAGATCCATGACCTTATTTGCTCGTTACTTGAGTAAGTTTTCAGTGTCAGGCATGGTTTTCCTCTTGTTGAGTACAACTTAAGTCTAATTAGTGGGTGCCACTAGTTCATCCTTCTTTTTTTCTGTAATGGACAAAGGCTTGTTTTATTTTAATGACTGGTCCATGTGGGGCCACAGTCAAGCCACTATGTACAGATATGAGGGAAGCTTTATTTCTTGGTCTCTTCCTCCTTGGACAGAGTCTGATAATCTCTTCTTTATAACCTGGAGGCGTTCCTTCCAGCGCTTTCATGCTTCCTTGGTCTTAGACCTGTGAGCCTCAGCCTGGTCAGCCAGTAGCTTCTGCAGGCCTTGTCTGCCTTCAGTTTTTGGATCTGCTCCATGAGAATCCATTTCAGGTACAGGCTGGGATACACATGGTGGTCAATCTTCTTAGATTCCCACCTGGCGGAGGATCCTCATCCTTCTCATCCAGGTTACCTTCTCGGGCATCTGAGCGTTGCAGTACCCTTCCTCTTCCCTATGCCCATATGCCTGCCCTTCCGTTGAATCAAGGTGTTTTTCCGACAGTGAGCCTGGGAATGGACAGTCACAGGCTTCCGGATGATCACCCATTCTTTGAATAGCCTCCTGATCTGCTGATGGAAGTTGGCATTGGCAATTTCCTTGGTCTCATTGGGGTCCAACCAGACCTTTTTAATCACAGCAGAAGACACTAGAAACAAGCCTCTTCTTTAGCATGAGTATTTCATTCCTTTTGGTTTCATGGCAGGATGGTCATTTTGTAACTCATAGACATTGTGGCTGAATAGGTCTACTGCCTGCGTCCCTCCTTGGAAGCTTACACAGCATCTTTGGGTATCACGAAAGCTAATCTCAGGGAAAAAGCTTTCAAGTCAGATCCAGCTTCAAACCTCATGGTCCTGAGTTCAAAGTGCATGGTATCTTCAGCAATAAAAACTAACCTTCAACCACTGGCAGAAAAGCAATGGCAACAACAATAGCCTATACTGGTTTGGGAGTCTCTTCTACTTCTCTGACCAATATCTCAAAATGGGGGTTTCTCATGAGTGAGAGTGGGGTTTTTGTTAGACAGTATGTCTCTAATGGAGAGAAGTGTCAATCTAGGTGAATAAATTTTATTTAATCTGTATGTGTATGCATATGTGTTTGTATGTATGTATGTATGTATGTATATATGTATGTATGTATGTATGTATGTATGTATGTATATATGTATGTGGTAGGTTTCTTGAAGATTCAACTAGAGACCTGCCAATCTCAGAAAGACAGATGCTAGATGTTTTCTCTTGCTTTTGATTCTTAGATTTTATGTTACCACATAAAGTCACATATGTGCAAATTCAGTAGAAATGGAGGAGAAATTGTCAAGAGAACAAGAGAAATTTTGAAAATAGAGAGTAGGAGAGAGTGGGGAAGAAGTATACAAAACATGCAATATATATCTTGAGAAAATGTTTTTTAAAATTAAGTAGATTTCTTGAAAATGTACATAGTCAGAGCTTAATTTTTGAATTCACTATGGCAACCTTTGTCTTTTGCTTGCCACTGTTGTGGTAAAATATAAAAGATGATGGAATGAGTCCTGTGCTTACCCTGGTGGTTGCAATCTTGCTAGTTCTGGTTCCAGTGTGCCATTGGAACTAGTGCTAATTTATCTCAGTGGCTCCACGCTGTCCCCAAATACTCTCTGACCCAGGCAGCAATCTCTCTACCCATCTAGTTCCCAGGGCGTGTTGTTACCACACCATGCATACATTTCCCAATTTCGTGGAGGCCAGGTGCATCCCATCACCATACACTCTCTTGAACTCAATTAAGTCATCACATGAAGAAGGAACACATCGTACAATATCCTTTGACCCAATTGATAAGATACAATTTGCCCATCAAGGCAACACAAAATCTTGTACACACCCATCCCTTAAAAATTGTCATGACAACCTGTATCTATGAACGGAGAAGAATCTTAACCTCTGCCGCCATGTTCTCCCAGCTCCTCCTTCTTGCTCCGGCTTTTTTCTCGTCTTCTCCCTCCCTTCTAAAACCTCTGTTCCTGCCTCCTTTCCTTCTCATCCAATGACAGGCCTCATTTAATCTTGTCTGCCTTTACCTGCATGATGACATCAACCTACATACCACTTATAGTTAAAGTAATTATTAATATTTGTTACTTTCCTAAATACATATTCTTATGTTCTTTTCTTACCTTCCTTTTCTGCTTGTGGTTTTAATTGAGCATTTTATGTGATTTCATTTTCTAGCCTCTTTTAGCATACCAATTACACTTGAAAATGTTTAGCATGTTTCCCAAGAGTTTGCAGTATGCATTTACAACCAATTTAAGCTGGCTTTCATATGTTGCCCTACTGTTTCATGAGCGATGCAGGATGTTGGAGGGAGTGCTACCGAGTGCTTCACTCCTTAGAGCTTGCTACCACTCTCTGTGCTTACCCATGCTGTAATGATATAAGGTACTGCAGCGTTATTTTATGCCAATGGTTGGAAGTTAGAAATACAATGATATTTTATTCAAGCCTCATTTATTTCCACTTTGACACACCTCCTTTTTTGAGGGTATGGAAAGGTGCTTGATGAAACAATTGCCAGAAACAACTTGGGAAGAAAAAGGTTTATTTGCCTGATAGGTGAGGGAAGGAGAAGGTGATTGCTTCTCCTGATGCTCACCTACCTTTCTTACATAGCTGAATTGTCCTGGCATGGGACTGCTCATGAGAGATGGGGCCCTCTTGTATCAATTAGTAATCCAGAAAATTCCTCACAACCATGCCCACAGGCCAATCTACCCGAGACAAACGGAAGCAGCAGATAGCAAGTATCATCAAATCAGAAGTTTTTATAATACTCAGCAGACTCGACTGTAACCAAATGATGCTTTCAAATTGCAGGCTTACGAACCTCTAGCAAAAATTGACGGGAAAGTCAGGACTGTGAGGGAGCTCAAACTGAGCTTTCTCTCCATAGACGAGCTTCTGGTTTCTTGTTCCCTCTGTAGTATTTATGCACTATGAGATGAAAGTAGTAACCTCTGTTGGCAATGGTCACCTTCCAGATTATCTTAAGAAGGGAGGATTTTACTCTTGGGCTGCTTTGCTATTCTTTTTCTCATTGTCATAGGGACAAAGAGTCAACCTGTCCCTGGAACACAAGCCTTGAAGGACAGTTTGAGACAAGCACTCTGGTCTGAAAAAGGAGAGGGTCTGTCTATTCTGCTTGTGGAGTTAGCTTCTCAGGAAGCTTTAACAGTAGGTTAAAACTTACCAGTATAACATATATCACAGCTTCCTTCTAAGTCTGTCTTAGTGATTGTGTGTCTCCCCCATTTGCATATAAAGCTTCATCTCTGTTTGCCAATTTCCATTAAAATTTCCACTGGTATTTTTATTATGTTCTGAGTTAATAGTTGAAGAGAATTAAGGTTTTCACAGTGTGCCTTCCTAACAACCAACATGACTGATCACTCCACTTTTTCAGGCTTTAATTCTTCATGGCATTTTATAGTTTTCTATATTGTGCACAAACACATCCCAGATTCATTCCTTAGTGCTTGCTGCTTTGACTGCATCATTTAAATTGTATTTAAATTGTATTTGTTGCTGAAGTACAGAAATTCAGTTAAGCATTGTATAGTGAAACTGTACTGTACTCCTAACTTTGTTTGTTAATGTCATGTCTTGTTGATAATTTTGTTCTGGTTAAAAAAACATACATGTATGTCTGTGGGACAATGGACCATGCCAGGAAACATGGTAAGTCTGAGCAGGTTGAGAGTCCTTGCTACCCAGGCACCCACCTGAGACAGTAGGCAGTTCCCTGCTCCCGACCAGGTTCCTGGCCTGGAACACATGCCATACTTCTCACATAGGAAAGGTGACCTATGATCACAGAGTTCTCCATGCTAATGAGGCAGCTAGAGGTCCTGATGGTCTAGCCAATAATCTTCTCTTCTCAGGCATTCCTCCCTGTAAAAGATATTTAATCTCTGATCCACCCTGAGGAATCGGTATGCCCCCATTTTCCATGATGAGCAGTCAAAAAACGGTATAGATAAACATGGACTGTCTCTTCCAATGAAAACCCCATGGGGAGATGGAGAAGGCCTTCGCCTACAGAGCTGCAGCCTAAGTCTCTCACAGAAGGCCCCTCTGCACTCCTAGACAGCCACTGCCAAGCTAAGGACTTTCACTGATGAGCTAAGCTGAAGTTCCCCATTCCCTTGGCCCCAGACTTGTAGTTTTTCTAAGCTGCGTGACCAAGAGGTGCCTTGATGTCCAGCAGTTTAGGAAACTCTGGTCCTGGCCTTGTCACAGCCTGTGAACTCCCATACTTCATTCCTGACTCCTCTGTGCAGGTTTTCAGCAGTGACTGGATGCCCTGGAGCTTAGGAACTCCAGCTTCAGCCTCCTACACCTTAGACTGCATTTTCCCACCCCCTGAGCAGCACAAGGTAAACACAGTCAAGCTACCCAAGTTCCATCTCCCCAGCAGTGGGCAGAGCCATCATGTCATTTGTAAGTAGTGATGACTTTAATTCTCCCTATTTCCAACACGTACAGATTTTGTTGTTTTTTTCCCCCTTGTTTCTTCAACTTTTAAATATAATATTAAATAGAACCAACATTTATGAGCATCCTTGATTCATAAATGCAAGGAAAAGCTTTCAATATTTCATTAGTATTTCTAGAGGAATTCTCTCTAATTCCATGAAGATAAGGACCTCCTAATCTCACTGTATTGGATAGTTTTATGTCACCTTGACACAAGCTAAAGTAACCTGAGAGGAGAGAACCTCAATTTGGAAAATGCCTTCATATGGTCACACTGTGATAGTTTGTGATATTTTGGCTAAGGATGTGGCAGCTTTTTACCCTTGTCCAAGAAGTCTACCTGGGGCTAAACTGAAAAGTTTTAGATTAATCATAGTAGTAGGAGAAATTTCCAAACAGCCTAGTACTGGTTCCGTCATGTTGTTATTAGTATTCACTTCTATGAAGATTTATAATGCAAAGGAGAAAGCTGGGCAAGGAAGAATACAAAGTGTATAGTTCAAGGAGAAAGGGAATGCCAGGATTGAGTGGAGCTAAATCCCGTGTTCAAGGAAATAAACAGATTAAAGGAAAACCTGATCTTAAATGAAATAAAGAGAGTGAGACCTCAGGGAAAGGCCCCATTCAGATAAGCTTTCTAACTTGTGAAAAGGAATTAAAGAAAAGCTTAGAGCAGACTGGGTTGGTACACAACTTTAATTCTAGCACTCAGAATGCAGAGGCTGGTGGATCTCTGAGATTGAGGTCAGCCTTGTCTACAGAGCAAGTTCCAGAACAGCTAAGCTTAGATAGGGAAAAGAACCATGGAGGACAGAAGGCTGATAAAAATTATAATTGAAGGATGAAGCCATGTTCCAGACCCAGCAAGTAGCAGAACTTGGCAGCTTTAGTCCATGTGGTTCTGGCCTTAGAGTCATGGGTAGAGGGTAAGGGTTATGGAATCTCCCTCCATGACTAAAGAAAGCTGTTGAAGTCAGGCATGGGTTAAGGGGTATCTCTGCATGGAAGCCTAGAGAAGCCATTGTGTGAAGCTATAAAGAAGGACCCTGAATTGTCTTGGAGACTCCAAAATGTTGGAGGTACCAGAGCCATGGAAACCTGCCAAGGAGAGCTGCTAACTGGGAGTGAATCCACCACAACAGAAACAAACAAACAAACAAACAAACAAACAAAATGTGTTGCAGTTAACAGTGCTGAAAGGAATTGAAGACCTAAAGCATTTAGAAATGCGGAGTTTGAGATTTATCCAGCTGGTTTTAGGTCTTGTTTTCATCCAGCATTTTCTCACTATGGTCTACTCCAAATTGGAATAGCAATGTATATTACGTTCCATAATATATTGGAAATATGTGATGTGCCTTTTAATTTTGATTTTATAGGGGATTACAGTTAAGAGATTGAATGAATCTCAGAAGAAACTTTGAACTTTTAAACAGGGTTTGAGGTTATGATAGACTATGAGGACTTTTGAATTGGACTGAATGCAGTTTTGCATTTAGAATTGGGCTACAAGTCTATGTGGGCCAGGGTGTGGAATGTGGTGGTCTGAAGGAAAATGGCCCCCATGTTCCTACAGTGAATGGCACTATTAGGAACTGTAGTCTTTGAATAGGTGTGGCTTTGTTGGAAGAGGTGTATAACTAGAGGATGAGATTCAAAGTCTCAGACGTTCAAGCCAACTCACTTCTTGCTGCCTGTGGATCAAGATGTAGAACTCTCAGCTCCTTCTCTAGCACGATGTCTGCTTGCATGATGCCATGCTTCTCACCATAATGATAATGGATTAAACCTCTGGAACTAAGCCAGCCCCAATTTAATGTTTTATTTATAAGAGTTACCATGGTCATGGTCTCTCTTCACAGAAATAGAACCCTAAGACACTGACTTCTCAAGTTTTGATAGTGGACTATTTGTGGAACTGCAAGTGAAATAAACTCTTTCCTCCGCAAGTTGACTTGTCACTATTTTTGATCACAGCAATAGTAATCCTAGCTTAAAATATTTACTCTAAGAGCTTTCTTTTGTGTGATGGAAGACCATTAAATTTTACAAGTTTTTTTGCATTTCTTTAGACAAATATATGCTTTTCCTTTATTGTCTTATTGTGGTGACTTACATTGACTCATTTTGGATCACCAAATCAACCTGATATTGGTAGAATAAATCCAATTCATTCTTGTTTCATTATCATTCTTGCTAGCTCCTAGATTTGACTAGTAATGTTTTGTATTCCCCCCTTTATATTGTGAGAGAGGTTGACTTATAAGGTTTTGTTTTTGTTGTTAACATTGGAGTGGAGGGTAATTTTCCTCATTACATGAACTGAGAAATGGTTCCTCCTTTTCAGCCCCTGGGTGAGTTTGCATAAGCTCAGTAATTCACTTCCTTCTTGACCATTTGGAAGCCACATCAGCAAAGGATCAGGGCACTGAATTTTACTTGGGTTAGAGTTAAATGACAGTTTAAATGTCCTTAATACATGCGTGATGATTTAGATTTTCTACTGCAGGCTGTGTTCATTTTGGTAAATTATGCTTTCTAAAAATTTCTCATTCCATTTCTATTTTTCAATCTGTTGCCTGTAAAATTACCCACAATGCTCCCTTCTTCCTGATAACGTCTGTATTCTTTTGTTGCTTATTTTGCCATAATTTATACATTCTATTAGCTTTTTCCCAAAAGAAAAAATTTATTTTTTAAAATTATGTTTTTATGTTTCATGTGAAACACGTTAAAAACCAATATGCACATCAAGTTAAATTATGTTAGAACATTAGGGGAACAAATCAGGACAGAGGTTGTTAGTCCAGCTGGTTCTGTCTTCTTCTTCACAGGGTTATCAGGTTTACCTATGCACCCCATGCCCTGCCTTCATAGTGCTGGTCTGGACCCATGGCTCTAGGCTTGAGGGCCGAAGGATTTCTGATGTCAGGCCCACTAAATTCTCAGAGCACTGTATACATTACCTGATTGACCATCAAACCCACCACAGAACCATCACAGAACCTTTGGATCTTCCTCCCTACATCAAGGATAAGCCAAAGCCCCACAGATATTATCCTCTAACTCACTGTGATGGTTAACAATGGTTGTCAACTTGCCCAGATCTGGAATTAACTGAGAGGCAAGCTTCTGGGAACATCTATAAGAGAATTTATTAGGTTAGTTTAAATGGAAGACTCATTGGGAAGGTGGCCCAGATACAAGGAGATCTGTAGTTTGCTTTGATTTCCTTGTGTATCCCTGGAGAGTTCATCTGTTCTGCTGTTCTGATTTCTTCAGAATCTCTCTTCTGTGAGGTGATCAAAGAAGCACCAGTGGATCCCCAGGAATCTTGAAGCACTAGACTGGGACCTCTGAGCTGCCCAGCATTGTAGACCAAAAAAAAAACCCTGCCAGTTCTTAGCCTGTCCAGTTTGAAAGTATTCATTGTTGAACTACCCAGACACAATCATGTTGGCCACTCTAACATATATGTATAGTCAATATATATATATATATATATATATATATATATATATATTATACAGGTTCTATTTCTCTAAAGAACCTTGATTAATCCATTTACCCCTTATACTACCATAGCAGATATGATGATAACAGGAAATTAAACTTATTCTAAACATCTCATACAAAAAATCCAACAGGGATATCAATATGGGACTGGCTATGTCTGCTAACCTCACCCCTAAGAAAGAACTGGTGTGTCAGTGGAATGGACTCTAACGGCAGGCTCCTTTACCAGGCTATTCTACATGTCATATCTCCTCCATTTCTCTGGGGTTACCAAACTGCACCTTGGTCTCTTTCCTGACTCTCCACGCACCATAAAGTCCTAAGGTGGAAATTTCTGATTGGGTCATATGATGCAGACTCATGTGATGTTTTCTTGAAGGAGATTCACATGGTGTTTTATTGAGGCAAGACCTGTGAGAAGACACTCGATGTTTGGAGAGAGTACAAGTAGGACTCAACAAATGGACAGTGAGGGGGTGCTTCACAGCTAGCTGTGCAATGCCTCATGGGTCTTACATTGTCGCTGATCTTCACTTAATTAAGAGAGGCATGGCAGAGAACTCCTGGCATTCTAGCTGGTCCTGGCTGCTCCCACTGACTCATGCTGATTCAGCGGAGGCCTGGTGGTTTCTGCTGTATCCTGCTGCTGTTGACATTTTTGAACTGGATTATTAGTAGCCTGACTCTACTGAACTGGATTGCCCATGTGCTGACAGAGATTGGAATCACCCCCAAAGAACTACTTCTAAACAGGTCCACATCCACTTGTCTTGTTTATCATCTTTTCTCCCCTACCTTTGGATGGTGGGCTAGGAGGATGGTCAAAGTATTTGAGAATCCTTATGAAAGTAGGTTTTGAAAAATCTAAGCTTACACAGTCCTACTCTCAGGGACACTGGTTTATTCCCCCAAAAGATCAGCTTTGATCTAATATTTTCACTCTTCCTTGGGCTGTGTGCATCTCTATTCCTTCTGAAAATAGCTGCAGAGAGAGGAATGTGCCAGGCACAGTGTGAGGAAGCAAAGGCACCATGGAGAGGGTTACTCAACTGCTTGTGTTGGAGCTGGTATCTCTGCACCCTTCCAGTGATGGCCTCTAGTCTAGTGTGACCTCTAGACTGGCCTCCTTTCTTTTCTTCCAGAGAGCCTGGGCATTTTTTGTATGTAGTTGCAGGCAATATCATGTTCCCAAAGACATGAATCTTGTCTTGAATGTTTGCTCCAATTCCTCACTCCTTCTGGTCTTACAGGCTGCCCAATACATTCAGCTGGCAGTCCTACCTGAGGAGAAACTACATCTAAAAAATTACCAGTATGCCACCAGAGTTTTGCCTGTGGAATTGCACCATTTCCACTCCACACTGCCTTGAATTTGTAGGTCCTCACAGTGGACAGATAGAGGCTTTAATATCTCCCTGCCCTCATAAACAATATATTTTGTAGCATGCTTGCTTTCTACTTCTTGAAGTTCTGTTCTAATTTTTACAATTTCCCCCATCTTGATTTATTTTAGTTTTCTTTTCTCTTAGTTCTAGAGAAATAGTGTCCATCTTGGAAGGCATAGTGGAAGGAGCCTGAGGTGCTTCATCTCATTTTATTAGCAATCTGGAAGCTAATTAAGGTCAGGCTGTAAAACCTCAAAGGGATGTACTTCATCCAGAAAGGCTCCATCACTTGAAAGATACTCATCTTTCTTGGACAACTGAACCAAGGTTTCAAGCATATGAACTTGTGAGGGACATTTCGCCTTTAATCACAACACATTTCATATGGGGGTCTCAGGAAACACCAGCACCAGCAACATAAGAGGCAAGAAAGTAAATTAGGTTCAAGAAGACTTAGTTAGCCAGGTTTATTCAAATTCATAGAGTCTGATGGAGCAGTTTATTATAGGTATAGTTAAGCACAGTACAATTTGGGGGAAAAGTTTCTTGATGGTAATTAACTCAATAACATTAACAACAAGACTTAAGATACTAACATTGAAACTCTTTTCAAAGCATACATGGCATCTTCCATAAAGATCAGTTAGGTTGAGTCAGAAACAATGTTCAAGATAATGGTCTAGGAACAATGCCTGAGACAAATACGAAAGCCAGAGAGAGTCAGAGTTGGCCTGGCCTTAGAGATAGCACAGAAGTAGCCTAGGCTGTTGTAAAATACAAGTGACATCTCCTATAAGGATGACTTCTATTGTCTATGCTCAAGATAAAGGTCTGGAGAGCAAGAGTCAGGGATAAACAAACATAGTAATCTGTAGGATTCAAGTTTAGTCTGGTCCGCCAGATAATGCAGATTACAAGGTTATTAACATCTCTTCCCAGCTTTCCAGGTGGAAAGCAGCTATACATCTTCCTTTGAAGAGACAACTCTGTGTGTCTAACATTCCTGGTTTCCCTTGGACTTGTAAGCACAAGGACTTCATATTCTTTACAATTTCAATTCTTGCCTCAAATTTTCTATATGGAAATTTATATCATGTTTTATAGCCTTTAAATGATCAGTGACAGCCTTAGTGTGTGTGACTTCAGAAGTCAGAAGAGATATCAGATTCCATTGAATTGGAATTACAGACACTTTTATTCAGTATATGGGTACTGGGAATTGAAGCCAGGCCTTCTGCAAGAGCTTTACTCGCTCTTAGCTGCGGAGACATTTCTCTGGCCCTACAAGTCAAATCTTTAAGCACCCTGCTTCTGTGGCATTGGCCATATCCCATACATTTTGATGACCTCCTTTCAGGGTTAGCTGTTCAAAATAATCTAATACGTGTTATCTCTTTCTCCTCTGTGTATTATCTAGAAGTATATGAGGCATATATGTTTTTCTTTCCTTAATCTATCTTAGCCAGAGATTACATTCTGTATGATTTCAGTCCTCTGATTTCAAATAATTGAATGACTCACTTCCTGGTCTGGATACTTTTTGTGGCTGTTTCAATGGCAGTTAAAGATGTCATAGATTGTTGATTTGGGGTTCAGTATTCTCCATGTGTCACTATGCCAACTATCTAAAAATCAAGATGTACAAGACTTTTTTTATATATATTATAGAATTTTTTCCCCTTTTGCCCTCAAGAAAAACTCCCCTGTTGCTTTTTATTGTTTTTCAGTGGCTGTACTAACTTTGGAAGATGTTAATCTACTGTGATTATGAATTTGAATAATTAATTTTCTCAACTTCTGACTTAAAAATTTTCAACTGTGTTTGAAGTACATCCAAACTTAGAATTGTTGTATATTCCTGATGAGTTCTTTTATTGTTATTAAAATTTTCTCTTTATTCTGAGTAAGGCTTTCTCAGATAACTGCATAGAAACTTCCATTAAATGCATTCTCATTCGGTTAGTAAGTTTTGTTTTATTTACTGCCATATTTTAAAGAACTTTAACATATATTAATTGTACAAATAATGTGCTTCACTTTATTTTGAGATATGTAAACAATATATTGTGATCATATTGGCCCTTACCCCACTGCCATCATGTCTTTCCTGTTTGCTTACTGGTGGCCCCAGTCTACCTGTTCTGCTTTCATGAATTTTATTTTATATCTAGGTTCTGCATATGAGATTAAAATAAAGTGAAGTTATTCTCTCTGAGTGTGACGTATTACCCAATGTGATCTCAGATTTCATCAATTTTCCTGAAAGTGCCATCCTATTCTTTTCCTGAATTACTACAGAATGCACATCTACCACATTTTCTTTATCTGTTCATTTCCTAGTGGACATACAGGCCGATTCCATAATTTAGTTATTGTGAATAGTGCCACAATAAAACTCAGTGTGCTGATATCTTGATGAACTTCTCACTCTGCTCCCTTAGTTTATGTAACTCAAAGGTGACACAACTACTATTATATGGTAGTTCTCTCCTTAGATCTTGAGGACCCTCTATAGCTGTTTTTTTATTATTATTATTTTTACAGTGGCTATACTAACTTATGTTTCTTCATCTTTGCCAGCATGGGTTAGCTTTATTTTCTTGATGATCTGTCATTATGAATAGAGTGATAAGAAATCTCAATATTGTGACAGCTAAAGGTATTGCATATGTTTTTATTTGCCATTTGTTCTGCTTTTGAGAAATATTAAGCTCATTCACCCATTTTTGGAGAATATTAGCTTTTGGTGATTAATTTCTGGATTATTTTTATATTCTGGATACTATTCCCCTGTTGGTTAAATAGTTAGAAGATATTTCACCCATTCTATTGGCTATAGTTTCACTCTTGAAATAGTTTCCTTTACTGTCCACCAGCTATTCATTTTGAAATAATCCCATATGTCAATTCTTGCTATTTCTTGAGCTGCTTGATTCCTTCAGCAGGTCAATGCCTGCATCTCCCTAGTCTTGAAGTGTTTTCTTCTAATGGCTTCAGAGTTCCGGGCTTTACATTATGGTCTCTGGGCTGTTTTTAGCTTCAAGGTGAGGAATAGGGATCAAGTTTCATTGTTTGATATGGGGATCCTTTCTTTTTCCATTGGTTTAAGAGACTTGTCTTTTCTCTGATGCATGCTTTTGTCACATTTGAATATCACGTGTCTGTGGCTGGGTAGGTTTATTTCTGAGCCCTCTATTTTTAACATTGGCTGATGTGTCTTTTTGTGGCAGTACCACATTTCTCTCTCTCTCTCTCTCTCTCTCTCTCTCTCTCTCTCTCTCTCTCTCTCTGTTTAATATGATAATTTTATTAGGGAAGTAAGGAAGCATTATTGTGACATTTTCAGTCATTTTAAAAAATTCTTTATTCTTTTTTTTTTTTTACAGTCCAGTCTTTATCTCCCTCCCAGTCCACCCTCTGACTGTTCCTCATCTCAGACCTCCTCCTCCTCTTACCCCCGGCTTCAAGAGGATGCCCCCATACCCCCACTCCCATCCCACCAGACCTCTCTACTCCCTGGAGCCTCAAGTCTCTCAAGGGTTAGGTGCATCTTCTCTCACTGAGGCCAGAAGGGCAGTCCTCTGCTGTATGTGTCAGAGGCCTCCTATCAGCTGATGCATGCTGTCCCGCTGGTGGCTCAGTCTCTGAGAGATCTCAGGGATCCAGGTTAATTGAGACTGCTGGTCTTCCTATGGGGCCATCCTCCTCCTCCACTTCTTCCAGCTTCTCCTTAACTCAGCCACAGGGGTCCCCAGCTTGGGTATTAAGTATCTATATCTGACTCTTTCAGCTGCTTGTTAGGCCTCTTGGAAGACAAGCTCCTACTTGTAAGCACACCATAGCATCAGTAATAGTGTCAGGCCTTGAGGCCTCCCCTTGAGCTGGATCCCAATTTGGGCCTGTCACTGGTCCTCTTTTCCCCCAATCTCTTCTCCACGTTTGTCCCTGAAGTTCTTTTAGATGGGAACAATTCTGGGCCTGTTTTTGACTGTGAGATGGCAATCCCATTCCTTCACTTGATGCCATGTCTTTCTGCTTGAGGTGGACTCTACAAGTTCCCTTTCCCTAAGTCCCTGGAGGCCTTTGAGTCCTGAGAGTCTCTCACCTCCCAGGTCTCTGGTACATTCTAGAGAGCACTCCCACCTACCTCCTATCTCCCAAGGCTACCTGTTTCGACTCTTGTGCTGGCCCTCAGGACTTCAGTCCTGTTTCCCCCAATACCTGGTTATGTTATCCTTTTCCCCTCTCTGTCCCCTTTCCCACTCTGGTCTCTCCCTCCGCCCCCTGTGATTACTTTCTTCTCCCTCCCAAGTGGGACTGAGACATCCTCACATGGGCCCTTTGACTTGTTAACCTTCTTGAGTTCTGTGGATGGTATTGTGGGTATTCTGTACCTTTTTTTTTTTTCTAATATCCACTTATAGTGAGTACATACTATGCAAGTCTTTTTGGGTCTGAGTCACCTCACTCAGGGTGATATTTTCCATCTATTTGCCTGCAAAACTCAGGATGTCCTCGTTCTTAATAGCTGAATAGTATTCCATTGGGTAAATGAACCACATTTTCTGTATCCATTCTTCTGCTGTGGGACATTTGGGTTGTTTCCAGCTTCTGACTGTCACAAATAAGGTCGCTATAAACATAGTGGAACACGTGGTCCTGTGGCATGGTGGGGCATCTTTTGGGCATATAACCAAGAGTGGTGTGGCTGGGTGTTCAGGTAGATCTATTTCCAACTTTCTGAGGAACCTCCAGATTGATTTCCGGAGTGGTTGCGCCAGCCTGCAATCCCACCAACAATGCAATACTGTTCCTTTTTCTCCACACCCTCGTCAACATGTACTGTCACCTGAGTTTTTGATCTTAGCATTCTGATTGGTATAAGGTGGAATCTCATGGTTGTTTGGTTTGCATTTCCTGGATCACTGAAGACTTTGAACATTTAAGTGCTTTTCATCTATTCGAGATTGCTCTGTTGTGAATTCTTTGTTTAGTTTTATACACCATTTTTAGATTGGATTGTTTGTTATTTTGGTGGTTAGCCGCACTTCTTCGAACATTGTAAGCACATTTCATTTGTTTAATTTTAAAATTATTCTTACTTTGCCTCTATAGTATAATTTGAAATCAGGTGTTTTGATAATTTCAGCTTCACTGTTTTTGCTCAACTATTGACTATTTAACATCTTCGTGTTTTTGCATAAATTTTAGGACTGCTCTGTGTATAATTGTGTGTGTGTGTGTGTGTGTGTGTGTGTGTGTTTGAAAAATGTCACAGGGTTTCATTGACTATATAGATCACTTTAGGCAACAGAGTCATTTTCACAGAATCGATTCTGCTGATCTTTTCCCATCTCTCAATGTACTCTCCAAGAGCTTTGATGCTTTACAATGTTCATTGTAGGAATTCTGCATTTTGGGTTTTTCTGTTGTTTTTAGACTTTGTAAATGAGATTATTTCCATACCTTTTCTCTTGTAGGTTAATTTTTTAGTATATAGAAAAGTAAAAAATTATATAATATCTTCATTTATTCTTTGAGAAATTTATGTATACAGCATATTTTAATAAAATTCCTGGAGCTTCCTTCCCATAATGCCCTTCTCCAAAATTAATGTCATTTTTTTTAAAAAACCCAATGAGTCCAGTTAGTCCTGTCCATATACGGAAGGTATAGGTCTGTATAGATATAAGTACACTATGTTCAGGTACAGGTATAGAGCAGTATATATCTGCAGGAGCCTGGGAAATTAACCAAGGGTCACATTCCTGAAGAAAAATGACTCTCTCTTTTAGTAGACATTACCTTCCGATAGCTTTCCAGATAAGGATGGGTTTTTGTGTGCCCATCCCTCATCCATACTAGAATGTTGACTGTCTTGTCCTTGTGCAGATCTTATGCAGGTAGCCACATCTTCAGTGAAGTCATGAGTGCAGTAGCCTTGCCATGACCAGAAGACACTGATCTCCCAAACCTTTGGCTCTCACAAACTTTCTTTTTTGTTCCCATCTTTATTAACTTGAGTATTTCTTATTTACATTTTGATTGTTATTCCCCTTCCCGGTTTCACCGCCAACATCCCCCTAACCCCTCCCATTCTGTATGGGGGTTCCCATCACCATCCTCCCACCATTACCACCCTTCCCAAAACAATCACGTTCACTGGGGGTTGAGTCTTGGCAGGACCAAGGGCTTCCCCTTCCACTGGTGCTCTTACCAGGCTATTCATTGCTACCTATGAGGTTGGAGCCCAGGGTCAGTCCATGTATAGCCTTTGGGTAGTGGCTTAGTCCCTGGAAGCTCTGATTGCTTGGCATTGTTGTTCATATGGGATCTCGAGCCCCTTCAAGCTCTTCCAGTCCTTTCTCTGATTCCTTCAACAAGGGTCCCGTTCTCAGTTCAGTGGTTTGCTGCTGGCATTCGCCCATGTATTTGCTGTATTCTAGCTGTGTCTCTCAGGAGAGATCTACATCTGGTTCCTGTCGGCCTGCACTTCTTTGCTTCATCCATCTTATCTAGTTCTGTGGCTGTATATGTATGGGCCACATGTGGGGCAGGCTCTGAATGGGTGTTTCTTCTGCCTCTGTTCTAAACTTTGCCTCCCTATACCCTGCCTAGGGTATTCTTGTTCCCCTTTTAAAAAAGGAGTGAAGCATTCGCATTTTGGTCATCCTTCTTGAGTTTCATGTGTTCTGTGCATCTAGGATAATTCAAGAGAGAGACAACATCTGTCTTAGTCAAGGTTTTACTGTTGTGAACAGATATCATGACCAAGGCAACTCTTAAAGGACAACATTTAATTGGGGATGGCTTACAGGTCCAGAGGATCAGTCCTTTATTGTCAAGGAAAGAGCATGGCAGCATCTAGGCAGGCATGGCACAGGACCTGAGAGTTCTATGTTTTTATCTGAAGGTTGTTAGTAGAATACTGACTTCCAGGAAGCTAGAATAAGAGTCTTATAACCCACACTTACAGTGACACACCTACTCCAACAGGGACACACCTTCTAATCCTGCCACTCTCTGAGTTGAACATATACAAACCATCACACTCTCCTCCCCTCTTTCCCATCACCAATTACACCAGATGTGGAACCTGGCCCTGAGATCATGGAAGCAGTTCATGCCCCTCACGTACTGCAGCATTTGGACAGTGGGGTCTGCACCTTGCCAGGGCAGCACATTAGTGCTGGCTCTGGATGTGGAAGTTGCTGGTGAGACAGCCCTGAGGGCATGAATGCAGGAGAGTTGGGCCCTGCTTCTTGTCAGCATGGGTAAGAACAAAGTGCCTCTTGCTCTCCTATGTCTCTTACCATGTATGACAGGTAGGAGAACTGACTGTGGGGATGTGAAAGTAGGAAAATTGACTATGTCCCTCATCAGCTGCAACATGTAGAAGAGTATGCTTTTCATCTCACCTGGGCAGCAGGGTAGAGCTGACCCTGGTTACAGGGATCACTGGTGAGCCATCCCATAGTGTAAAAGAGCAGGAGAATCTTTGGGATGACCAGCTCTCAGGTCTAGATCCAAGGCTTTGAATTGGATCTCCCCCACATCTCCCCCATCTACATCCTCCCCAACATCTATATCCATCAATGTAGTTCATCAAAGGGGCCAGTCCTACAGAAACCAAACTACAGGATCTCTGACACAGGGCCATAATAGAATATCTGAGAACAGCAGAATCCAGAGGCCTTGTACCAGACCAATTGAATCATTGCAATGAACATTTGCTAGCAAATGAGGGTAGACAAAGGGGTATATTGTGGGATACCTTGTGACACACTACAGCTTCCATGATGAGATTCTTTTTTTCTTTCTTTGGGGAAAGGCTGCAAGAGTGGAATGTGGGTTTGAGAGAGATGTGGGATAGAGAGAGATGAGACATTCACAAAGAACCAATAAAAATTTTCTTTAAAAAATAAAGATTTCCAAAACTTAAATGAAAGCAATGCTAAGAAATACAGTAAAGTAAAAGACAAACAAGAGGGAAAGGAGAAAGAAGGGGAAGAGTAGGGGGAAGAGGAGGAAAGAAGAAGAAGAAGAAGAAGAAGAAGAAGAAGAAGAAGAAGAAGAAGAAGAAGAAGAAGAAGAAGAACAACAACAACAACAACAACAAGAGCAAGAAGAACAAGAAGACTGGAGAAGAAGAAGGAGGGAGAAGAGGAAGAGGAGGGAGAGGAGGAGGGAGGGAGAGGAGGAGGAGGGAGAGGAGGAGGAGGGAGGAGGAGGAGGAGGAGGGAGAGGAGGAGGAGGAGGAGGAGGGAGAGGAGGAGGAGGAGGAGGGAGGAAGAAGAGGAAGAGGAGGAGAGGAGGAGGAGGATGAGGAGGAGGAGAGGAGGAGGAGGAGGAGGAGGAGGAGGAGGAGGAGGAGGAGGAGGAGGAAGAAGAAGAAGAAGAAGAAGAAGAAGAAGAAGAAGAAGAAGAAGAAGAAGAAGAAGAAGAAGAAGAAGAAGAAGAAGAAGAAGGCTGAAAACTTTTTTTTCAGATCCTCTAGTACTGAATGAATATCGGAATCTACCAGATCTGAGAGGATTACTGAGTAATGCAAATTTCTTAACAAAACCCCTAAAAGCCAGGAGACTGTGGAACAATGTATTCTAAGTGCTGAAAGACAATGATTGTCAATCTAGTTACTACATGCAACAAATCCATATGTGATAAACAAATGAGAAAAACATTGCCATGATAAAATCAAGCCAAAGAAATTCATGACACTAAAACAGATCTATAGAGAGCACTTAAAGGGATCTTTTAGACTGAAGAGAAATGTAAACATATGGAGGAGTAAACCACTACTGAGTATTAAGAAGGTACTGAGTGTCAGTACTAGACACTACAAATTCAACAAAATGACAGGAATTGACACATATTTTTCAATATTGATTTTGAAAACTATCAGACTAAATTCTCCAATCAAAAGATAGTAGACTACCTTAGAAAACAATAAAGGGATCCATCTATCAGTTTCTTCTAAGAAATACATGAAGAATTAAAGGCAAATGAACCTTAATGTGACAAAGATGGAAAAAAGTACTCCAAGCAAAGGGAACTAGAAAGCAAGCTGGGGAAGCTGTTCTAAAAGCTGTTAAAATAGACTTTAAAACAGAAAATTCAGAAGAGATAACATAGATTAATTCAAATGCAACACTACTGAGTGATGTGTGATGTCAATAGCTTACTTTAACGAAAACATAGGTCCTCCCAACCAAAAAGTAAAACAAAATGAAACAAAACAAACAGATAAAAATCTGAATTAAGTGGCATCGTGGATCACATGTATCTCAGAGGCATCTATGGAACGTTCCATCTAAACACTGCAGAGTACAAAATTATCTCAATAGTCCATCAAAATTTCCTTAAAACACATCATGTAATAGGATACAAAGCAAGTCTTAACAAAGATGGAACAATTGAAGTAATTTATTGAATTCTATCTGACTACAGGGAATAAAGCTACAGCAATGTATGACATACACAAACTCACAAAGACTGAACAATACACTATTTAATAATGGATGAGCCATTGAAGGAAATTAAAAAGATTTAAAAAATTTCAGAGTGGTTTGGAGAGATGGCTCAGCAGTTAAGAGACTGCTCTTCCAGAGGTCCTGAGTTCAATTCCCAGCAACCACATGGTGGCTCACAGCCATCTGTAATGGGATCTGATGATCTCTTCATAAAATAAATAAATCTTAAAAAATGAAAATGAAAAAAATAAATGTAATGCATTGCATAAATGGACTCAAAGAGAAAAAGAAGTCCCACCATTGTCTCTATAGGTGTAGAAAAGCCTTTTAACAAAATCCAATCTTTCTTCATGATAAAATCCTGAAAAAAAGAGAAACTGTGGAGAGAATGTAGCTAGGCATAGAGACTGTGTATGGCAAGCCTACAGCCAATGTTGTATTAAGTAAGGAAATCTGAAGACATTTCCAGTAAAGTCAGAGTAAAGCAAAGATGCCCACTCTCTCCACTATTTGGTCAGTATACTGCTTAAGTTGTGACTAGAGCCATTGAACAGAAGAAGAAAATAAAAGAGATACAAATAAGAAACAGGAGTCACAGTGTCTTTATTTATACATGATAATTTTTTTGTACTCATAAGTCCCTAAAGACTCCAGTAGAAAATCTTTAAACCTGACAAAACATATACACTAGCTGCAAACATGCTGAGAAAGTTGAAGTGGAAACCTATAGAATTTTTGGAAAGTCAGTTGTGTCAGATGGTGTTTTGCTGGGGCAAACACATGAAGGAATGTTTTGCTGAAGTAGCCACAGATGAAGGGATGTTTTGCTAAGGCAAGCATGAAAAGACTCACAATGAAGGATTGATTCTTCACTAACAATGCATATGTATTGGTTCGCCTTACATTGCATAGCTGAGCTCCATATTTTGTTACTCCATAGAGAGAAATGCACCAAAAATCTTCTGGTGGTGTCCTAACAGCTTCTTGCTGCTACTACAGACTTGGTCAATTGGCAGAGTCATGTCAGCTGACACAGACTCATGTAGAGTTTTGCTAAGACTCTCATGCTAAGGCAAGACCCAAGGTGAAGCAAGACCCTTCGAGGATATATGATATTGGTGGAAGTATAAATAGGACTTGACAGACAGTGACGGGGGCTTGCATAGCTGGCTTTGCAACACTTCATTGGTCTTGCATTTTTTGCTGACTTTCCCTTCGTTGAGAGAGGCATGGCAGAGAACTTCTCCTGGTATCTCTGTTGGTCCTAATCACTCTTGCAGCCTCATGCTGATTCAGCTGAGGCCTGGTTGTATCTGCTAAGACATGTCACTACTGCTGATTGATGTTTGCTCTCCCAGCACTACCACACTGCACTGCTGGTATATCCATGAAGTGTTTGTGAGTAGATCAAGCTGCCACTGCTGACTCCTGTGAACTGAACTGCTGCTTTCCTCACAATGCAGGTTGGATTTGCTCCAAAGAACAATTTCTAAACAAGTCCACTTCCCTTGTTTCCTAATAACCTTTCTTTTCTACTGCCTCTAGTGGGTGGTGGGCTAGAAGAGAGGTTAAAGCATTTAAGAACCATTATTAAAATTAGATTTAAGAAAGTAAATTTAAGAACACAGAAAGTAATTAGGAAAACAATTGCATTTGCAATTGCCTCAAAAAATATGTAGAAAGAAACCTAGCTAAAGAAGTAAATTGCTTCAGTAATAAACACTTGAAAACACAGGAGGAAGAAGTGAAGAAGACAAGATGAAAAGAAGTGTTTAATAAAAAAATTCCTTAGCTATAAAATTTCTCTCACCCTCATGGATTGGAAAAATTAACATTGTGACAATGGCTATACTACTAAAAGTAATCTACAGATTCAATATCAACTCCCATCATATGACCCTAACTGTTCATCTTCGACCATGTGACCCAGCTGTGACTTCTGGATATTACGTCACAGCAATACTTGTATACCAATGTTTCTTAGAGCAAAGTTCACCAGACCTAAGCTATAGAACCAATCTAGGTATCAGTCAACAGAGGGATGAATAAAGAAGAAAATATTTTTTCACCATAAAGTAGAATGAAGTTACAGCATTGGTTGAAAATGGATAGAAATAAACATATTGAATGAATGAAGTCAATTTCAGAAAAACAAATTTTGCCTAGTCTCTCATTTATGTGTTCTAGACTGTATGGACACATAAATACATATTTGTACAGATGATATGAAAGTATAATTTAAAGTGTTTAGGAAAACAAAGGGGACTAATGTAAGGGGTAGGAGAGAGAGGTAATGGGACATTTAGCACATATACTCAAAGTACATCATATGCTTAAATAAAAATGACCTTATACAATCTTGTATAACAAAAGAAAGAAAAACCCACAATAGGCAAAATGTTCAAGGTTAGCTAGTACATAGAAGTGCTGATCTGAAGATATATTTCCAGTATTTATTAAATTCTAGTTCACTAGTGTTGGCTATACATCATTCTATTTCTTTCTTCTAACTTTTATTTGTCTTAGGGAAAGTTACATCCTTCCCACACACTCAACATAATCTAAATGTGCAGCAGGATTAATTATGTGATTGTTGCTTCAGTGGAGGCTCACGGGGAATTTGTGCTATTGCCTGTCCCAGCACTGTTGAACTCCCACAGTCGTTGGGGCATGTTCCCTTCCATCTTCAAAGCCAGCAATGGCTGGGTGAGTGAATTCCTCACAGTCATCTGCTGGTTCTGACCTACTATCTCCCTCTTCATTGTGAGTGGGTTGGGCCTAGGCCAGATCAGTAAACAGCTCACTGGTGAAGCAGCTATATGAATTCAATCTGCACCCTTAATTCCTCTTTGTCCCAGAAAATGGTTCATTCTCAGGTTCCAAGATTTAAGACCTATAATCTTGGAGGGTGTGGTGGGAGGATGTCAGATAAGGAAGAAAGGAAGGAAAAACTAGACACCTTTCACTATGGGACTAAAGCTGCAAAAGGACCTGTTGACCTGTATCCTCTGGGTGAGCATGCAATACAGCCTGCTTTTCCATGGGAAAATAATGGCTTTATTGGACCAGTCTTCATTTCCTGTACCCCTTCCCCATTGTTCTTCATACATGCTAGATTCTCATGATTTGACTTTATTGCCCCGAATTTCATTTTATGTAAGAGAAACTATTCCTGTAAGTGACTCCCCCTAGAACATATTGCTGGGTTCTCATTTTTGTCAGACAGTGATAAATCCTTTGTTGTTCTTTAATCCACAAAGAACAACCATCATGTCCAAGTGACCATGGCAATGCAATCTAACATCACTCATTTGCCTCACCAAAACATGGACAAGGAGTTTTCTGTCTGTTCACATGAAGGTTTTCCTGAGAGCCAATGACTCTTGACAGGAAATGATAACAGCTCTGCTTAACTGTGACTCTGGCCTGGGCCAAATGAGCATACAAACGTTCCTTGACTGTGACTTTCAGACATGCTGTCTCTTCTTTCTTCTTTACCTCTTCTGTGCCAGGGACTCCAACAGTGCCTGGCTCAGAACAGCTGTTCAACAGATATTAATATGGTAAATACCCACTGACTTCTGCCAACATGCTTCCGATGTACACTTCCCAATTTCATTGCTTGGAATTAGACTCAGAGACATTAAATGTTCTTCTCAGGTTGCACAGCAGTAACCATCAGAAGTAGGATGCAGAGCCAGCTCTGCCTCTAGACTCCAGATTCTCAGTTTCCGAGCTCATCTGTCTCACATTCAGTTTCTCATGTACTATGGTCTGCACATCAGACATGCTTCAAAAAAACATCAGCCCAGAGAACATGGGATGTGGACTCTGCTGAAGTCCAGAAGAGCTCATATAAAATCAGATTATTGACTTGTAGTCATGGCTTGAAGGCGACATTAGCAAGTTCCCACATTTCCATGGGGAAGGACATCATAGTTTGTACTTTGACTCTTCCCCAAGGGTCACAAGTTGAGGGCTTGGTCTCTAGCTGATAGCATTAATGGGAGGAAAAAGAAACTTTAGAAGGTGGGTAACAGTAGTCACTGAGAGTGTGTCCTTGAAGGGTATATTGGGACCTCAGCCCCTTGGTTCTCTGTGCTTCCTGGCCACCAAGAGCTAAGCTTCATTATTCTGCTATGTTTGCCTTAATATAGGCCTAGAGCAACGAAGCCAAGTAACTATAGATGGATGGAGTCTTCTGAAGCACTCCACCTCAGAGTTAACTTTCTCAGTTATTTTGTCATAGTGATGATATCAACTAACACAGAATACAAGTTTTATGTGTAGAATACAAGCCAATCAAAGTTGCTCTGATGTTGTTTATGTGACAAACTCTTGAGACCTAATTTTTAATCAAATGCCAATCTAGATGTCCTCTAGAGAGAATTCTATCTATCTATCTATCTATCTATCTATCTATCTATCTATCTATCTATCTATCTATCTATCTACCTCTTCCTGCCCAACTCTGTATACACATATATGTATGTGTACATTAATGTGATATATGTGCATGAGTGTATGTGAGAATAGTGTATATGTGCATAGTTTGCGCATGTATAGTATATGTATATATGAGTACAGAAACATGTATGTGTGCACATGATGGAGCTGGAGGAAGACACTTGGTACTGTGCTTTGTCATTCTCTGCCCAATTCCCTGGAGATGGGATCACTCACTGAACCCAGAGCTAGAGACTGTAGGCTATTCTTATCCCAGCCCTACATCACTGGACTTATAGGCCAGTGTGATAGGAAAGGATAGGAAAGGTTTCTCCAGTGGAGGGAGGTGTTTCAGCTCTGAAGAAAAAGGCGTCCTGGAAGTTGGGAGCTAAGGAATACCATAAAGTCACACCATTCCAAAAAACTCATACAGAGATTTATTAGGAGAGGTACAAGAGGATGGCTTCCTCTGCTCTGGTAAGAAACAGCAGGAAACTAAACAGGAGGCAGGTCTTATACAGAATTTCTTGGGGGCAGAGGAGTAGTCCCAAGGACTAATTAGACTAGTTTTTGGAAGTGCCCTTCATATAGTGTTAATACTGTTGATCATCCCTTTAATGGTCTATGTAAGTGTCTGTAAACATCATTGAAGTCTAAAGAAAGGATGTTGTCATTTCCAGAACTCTGTTTCAACAATGATTCCCACTTCCATCCCCAGAGCATCAGCCAGGGTTTCGGCAGAATGGAAATCTGCAGCTCATGAAGCAGAGAGGGAATGGGACAGCTCTCAGAAGTTCACTCTTGTTGTTAAACTCTTTATAGAAATCCCAGCATCTTTCAGTCTTCAGACTCATATTGGTTGCTCTTGCCATAAATGGGAGCTTTGCCATTGAGGCTTTAAAAAGCAAAGGGACAGAATATTAGCCCTGCAACTGAGAAAGCTGTCAGGCTGCTGATGGGAGTTCCTCCAAACAGGTTGTTGGTAACAAATAGCCTTTGCCACCATCCATTTCCCAAGTGGATGCTTTGTAATTGCCTCTGTTTTGTGTGTGGTTCAGTTGTAAGGTATGGTCTAACTGTATTGAATCGGTAGGTCATGGTGTCAATGAAATCGGAGCAAGATAAGTATTTTGTACTCGGCTTTTGTAGCATGGAATACCATAGGTTAGACCTAGGATGAATGTCAAGAGAGGTGGTAAACATGGTGTGCACTGCTTGAGACACTTAACATTTGTGTTTACCACTTTTCTGTGGTCTGATTCCTCTGCAACAGCAGTGAATATATTCTCTCAACATAATGCCAGTAGTGTTCTGCAGACGTGCTTGTCCTTCCGGTCTTCAGCATATTCTCTCCGAAAGGGCACAACCCTAATTTCTCTCCTAACAGCTTCAGTATCAGGTGAAATTCCATTTCCTTCAGGTCAGTCCCAATCCTTTTTTTTAATTTCATGAAGCTCAAATATTGAATTACATAGTTAACTTGTGATAAAAATACTTATATAATTCAGCAAAGCAAAGAGAACTAGTAAAAAAAGAGTTGGTCAGTGGTTAGTATGGAGGAAAATACGCCCAGCAGAAACAAATAAAATACATTTGTGGCTACTATAATACCAGCTTTCAGTAACTAGTCAGAAGGCCATATTTAGGGCTACAAATTACACCCCTCTATTGATTATCCCACAGACATCATTCAAAATCTCTGGTCAGTTTCTTTACCTATAAATATGGCAGAAAACTATGCAAGCAAATTATAGTTTTGGCAGGCCTGTATGACCTTTGGGATTTGAATGAAGAATGTCCCCCTATGTGCAACCGGTCCCTGTTATTGGCACTGCTTGGGGAAGTTTAGAACATATAGGTTAGGTTTGCTAGAGGAAGCACATATCTGAGTTTGGGCTTTGAAAGTTTATAGCCTATATAACTTCCAATCTGCTCTCTGCTTCTATGTGCTGTTGAGATGTGATCCCTCGGTTTCCTGCTTTTTCTACCATACCCTATCCACTATTATGAACATCTAGCCCTCTAGAACCTTAAGCTCAAATAAATTCTTTCTTAAGTTGCTTTGGGTCACAGTACTTATTACAGTGACAAAAGTGTAGTAGTTAATATGATGGTCCAGTTGCAAATGGCTTTTAAGAATGTAATAAGAAAGGGGTGTGCAGCTGGATCAGTAGATAATGTTCTAGCCATCCAAGCATGAGGATTTGAATCTGGATCCCCAGCCCCCATGTAAAATCCCAAATATTATAGCACTCAATGTAACTCCAGTTCTGGGAAGAGAGTATAGGAAGAGTAAAGACAGGTAACCTCTGAAGTGCATTGGCCAGCCAATGTAGCCAGTATAAGTATGCTGTGTGTTCAGTTAAAAATATTAAAAAAAAATCTAAAACACTAATGTATAGGTCAGTTCAAATCAATATTATCTTCTGTAGAAGTGTAGAAATACTTACATAAATATTTATCTTGAGACTGTCTACTCCAGTAAGGAGGAGACATAGTCTCATTGGAGATGAGAGGCACCTATTGTCCAGTTCCAAGGCAAGGGGCTTTCCCTGTAGAGCATCCTAGAAAAGAAGCTGCTTGGCCTCTATCAAATAGGCCACCGATACTATCAAACTGTGATGGTTAGTACTAATTGTCACATTGATAGAATCAAGGATCCCCTGGGGAATGGACCTGAATATGCCTGTGATAGATTACTTCGATTGCATTAATTGATCTGAAAAGACTAATTTTAGTTGTAGGCAGGACCATTCCTGGGTAAAAGAAAGCCAACATCTATAATACCAGCTTTCAGTAACTAGTCAGAAGGCCATATTTAGTGCTATAAATTACACCCCTCTATTGATTATCCCACAGACATCATTCAAAATCTCTGTTCAGTTTCTTTACCTATAAATATGGCAGAAAACTATGCAAGCAGATTATAGTTTTGGCAGACCTATATGAGCATTGACATCTATTGCTGTCTTGTGGACATAATGTGTCCAGCTGCTTCAGGGTCCTGTCACTTTAACTTCTCTGCCATGATCAACTACACCTGAACCTATACAATAAACACCTTCTCTCTGACATTGGTTTTGTAGGTTTTCTTTTTTCATCGCAATAGTCATGAAACTAAGACAAGGCCTCCTAACAGAACTTTTAGTGAGTGACACATAGGCCACAAACATCATCATCCTCTGTAGCCTTTCTTCTACCAATCACCTTCATGAACTTTATCGCTTCTAATGCCCCTTGTTTTTTTTTTTTTTTTTTTTTTTTTTTTTATTAACTTGAATATTTCTTATATACATTTTGAGTGTTATTCCCTTTCCCAGTTTCCGGGCAAACATCCCCCTCCCCCCTCCCCTTCCTTATGGGTGTTCCCCTCTCCACCCTCCCCCCATTGCCGCCCTCCCCCCAACAGTCTAGTTCACTGGGGGTTCAGTCTTAGCAGGACCCAGATGCCCCTTGTTTTGAGTTAAACATTTGGCTTAGCTATGTGGCTAACCATTCAGACATTGCTTTCAAATCAGTGCGATTCATTCACTCCATACTTTCCCTTCCAGATGTAGTAGAAAAATCATCTGTAACACTCAAAATTTTGCTTTTCAGATCATTTTTTCTTGTCCACTGTGCTTCAGGGCAACCTCCAATTGAGGGCATATGTTCCAGTGGTTCCTCTCTGATTGGAATTCACACAGCATGCAGAACTATCTGCAGATTAAAGTTGAATTATTTTCTTGTTCAGTCATCTGGTCCTCGAGTCTGTAACATGAAGACATAAATATAAGCTGAAAGAGAGATGCAGTACCATGACAGATGATACTGTGGGAGTTTGCATAAGCTGGGAATGCAAATGACTCATACATTTGGGACTTGCTTAGACACAGCTTGTATATGTCACGCCAAGCAAATGATGATGGAATTCCCTGGGTCATGCATGACCTATGTGTTGGTAGGTCAGATAAAGAGACTCTAAGTATAGCCCTCACTTGCAGTCAGAATCAGGAGAGGGCCAAAGAGACAGACATATACTTAGTCCAAACCCCCATGGGTTGTGCTGTATTCCACTATTAGGTCTTGGCACAAAGTTCATATAGCATCCTGTTCCATTATAGGCATTTTAAGGTACTGGTTCTTATGGCTTGAGTGAGAAATCCGGTTATATTGCAGCTTGAACCAGCAAAAAGAACATTCTTTCTCTGAGATCCAGTTGCCTGGGACTTACTCAGGAGATGACTTTAATTCATACAACCAAATTTACAATGTTATTTCTAATCAAACAAACATACTCTTAAGCATGAATCTCTTTAGTAATGATGGAGAACAAAGTGCAGTATTTACTTTAATTTCAAAGAATTAAAATTGTATTTACTTACGCAAGTGTGTGTGTGCACATGCATGTGTGCACATACATGTGCTATGATCCACATGTAAGGATCAGAGGACAACTTAGAGGAATTAGGTCTCTTTTTCCACCACACAGGTCCCAGAGATCAAACTCAGTCCATCAGTATTGGTACCAGCATCTTTAACCACTGAGACATCTCACTGGCCTATTGTCTTTAATTTCAATGAATAAATTCTGTATACCCGGTACACTTAAATAAACTACCAGACTCTAAAGTTTTTAATTTCTCATATATTCTATTTTCTAATATATATATTTCAAGGTGTCTCAGTTAGTGTTACTATTACTGTGATGAAACACCAAAAACCAAAGCAACTAGGTGAGGGAAGGGTCTATTTGATTTATACTTTCATATTACTGTTCGTCATTGAAAGAAGTCAGGGTAGGAACTCAAACAAGAAAGGAACCTTGAGGTAGGAGATAATGCAGAGTCCATAGTGTGGTACTGTTTGCTGGCTTTCTTCTCATGACTTGCTCAACCTGCATTTTTATAGAGCCTAGAACCACCAACCCAGGTATGGCCCCAACCAAAATAGGATGGCCCTACCCTATCAACTACTAATTAATAAAATGCCCTACAGACTGATCTTATGAATTGAGGTTCTATCCTTCCATATAACTCTAGTTTGAAGCTGTCATTAAACTAGACAGCATACAAAGTATCTAGGTATCTTCTATTTCTGGTTCCCAAGTCCTACCAATGTGAACTTCTCAATGCAGCAGATCAGTGGTGAGATGATCTGTAGGCCAAATATGATGGGGCTTAAAACTCACATTGTCTTAAGTTATGGCAGTAACTTGCCAGGTGAAATAAAAATGGTTTGGATGTTGTCTCTTTATTGTAAGAGGACATTATTTGTGTGTTGGGGGTAGGATATGTGTGGTACATGTACATGAGTGTACCCATGTGTGCACATGCAAAGGTCAGAGGAAGACATCTGGTGCCTTGCTTTATCACTCTTTGTTTTATTACTGTTTCAAACTGGTGAGTTGGTCAGAACTCACTTTTCTCCATGCCCCAGTGCTGGGGTTACAAGCATGTGCATTCATGCCCAACTTTTTACATGAGTGGTGGGAATTTAAACTCAGCCTGCCACGCTTTCAGAGCAAGCCGTCTTACTCACTGGGCCATCTCTCTAACCCCCTCATCAGTGGGTTTTCTCTTTACATCATAGATGTATAATACAAAGCTCTAAGAGTGTATTGATTTTCTTCCCTAAGTTTTCTATATCAGGAATAGCACCCATAGAGTCTCTATGTAAATTTATGATGGTATACAGTTGTTCTCTGTGTGTCAGAGGGACTATAGAAATTGTCATTCATCTATCTAGACATTGATGACAGCCTTAACCTTTGAAATACTCCCTGGATGGTTTACCGCCTTTGATTAATTATTTTAGTAGGGAAGGGGCACATGTTTCTACTTACGCCTTCCCTTTGAATGTCTCTCATACCATTACAGATAAATTAAGTTGTCCTTTGAAAATCTTATTAGTTCTTTCAGAATTCCATACATGCTTTGATCATATTTGCCCACAGTCCCCCAACTTTTCAACATAGAGAGTCCTAAGTGTGATTTAATCTAGACATCAATTCAAGAATTAACACAGCAGCTGTGGACAACCTCAAGCACATACTGAAAGTCACTGAGCTAACCATATGCACATCATAGAAAGTCAAGGGTCACCACTGAGTGTAGAATGGCCACTTCTTGAAAGAGTTCAGACATTTGATGAACTATTATACAATATTTCCATCTTTATTGCCCAATAATAGTCTTCTCAAAATATTCCTAAAATAAATCTCGGTGCCTTCTTTCCTTTGACATACCTTGTGATCATGAATGACATCATCTCTTGACATCTCACCTTTGGTTTCTGTCCAGGCATAGATTGCAAGAAAGCATTATTGCTCTAAGCAGAAAGAGCTTCTTTAGTGCTTCTATTTCAAAAAACACACTGATATATAACTAAAGAGGAGCTTCGTGTTGTGTGCCTCTGTTGCTGGTGTAAAATCTTCCTCTAGTGGTACTGCATCCTACCTTGTCTTGTGTCTCTGAACCGACCATGGGAATGGCTTGTGACTTGAGCCACCAACACTAGTCTGAGAGTTTGTGACCATTCGGCTCAGTGAATTGTTGGTTGGTTTACTTCATTTGCATATTTTGTTTGGTGGTTATGTGAATCTCCTTATACCTTAGAGGAGCTGACTAAAGCTGTTTTAGTTCTGAGTACCTTGGGGTTACATTCCTCGGTAGCAATTTTAAGGTATAATTTATCAAAATGACACACTGATTTGAGCTTTTGAATTTTTTAGGAGCTGGGGATCATTCTGTTGCCTCTTTTAGTTGAATGAATAGGTAACCAGTTATGTGAAACCAAGCTAGTTTATAAGAAAATAAGTCAATAATTCTCAACCTACTTGATGCTGGGACCCCTTTACTACAGTTCTTCATGTTATGGTGACCCCCAACCACAAAATTATTTTCATTATTATTTCATAACTGGAATTGGCTACTGTTATGAATCATAATATAAATAGTTGTGCTTGCTGGTGGTCTTAGTGAGAAGGGTTGTTCAACCCTGAAAGGGGTCATGGCCTACAGATCGAGAACCACAGAATTAAAGAAGTTGACAGAAATTCTTAGATATGATACAAAAATAAGTGTTATAAGGAAAATTCTGCAGATCAATTAAATTTAGTGGAACTTATTTTAACAAAGAAAATCAAATGTCATTCGAGATTCAAGCAGCTCTACAAATAAGAACTGAGCCCCTTCGCTAAAAACATGATTTAACAGCATTTTTACCTTCTGGCCTATGGGCTACACCATGTGTGGCAAACATCAAAGAAAACTAGCCATGGTAGGAGGTCTGAGCAGTGGGGCCTGTTTCCCATCCTCTCCCAACTTTGTTACTGTATTTGCACTAAGGCATATTCCTTTTATGAGGGTCTTATTTTTTCTTATATCTTAAAATTAATTAATTATCCATCAGTTGCCTAATTTGCTATCATTGTTCTCTGGTTACTTTGCTATTGTCCTACCATGCTTGGAATTCCTGTCAAACTTTTGTGTCTTAAGTTTTCAGCAGTGTTCTAGGACTGTATATACTGACAGTAACCACAGAATTGCTTTGCCAGAAACTCCCAAATTCTGTCTTCTAGTTCCAAACTCAATTCCATGTGCAAGTCAGGAAATTAATTTTTTTTCCTGAGAAAAATATGAGCCATCTATGCTTTGTCATTGCCTTAGAAATTATTCCTGAAACTTCTACATTCTATCAAGTTCCATTTCATCCTATAATTTTAATCTTATTTTTATTGAAATGACGTTATTTTCATATAATATATTTGGACTCCTGTTTCCTCTCTCTCTTCTCTTCCCAGATCCTCCTCATCTCCTTATCCTTCCAACTCCACATCTTCTTTCTCTCTCTCTTAAGGAAACAAGCCAGTTGTGGTGATGCATGCCAGTAGGATTTTCTGAAGGAGGTGGAGGCAGGGGGATCACAATTTCAAAGTCAGGCTGAGTTACACATTTCTGGGGTGGAGAGTTGGCTCAGTGATTGAAGGCACTGACTGCTCTTCCAGAAAGACCAAATTGAAAGAGGCACAGGGGGTTTTGGGAGTTGAGTGAAGCTGTACTTCTTTGACCATATACTGGATATACAGAAATATTCAGCTGGTGGAGCTCTCTCAATGTGTACAGTTATGATTCACATATAATTTCCAGCATGTGTGTTATCCAACAATAAAAATAAAAACCAGCTAATCCAAATAAACCATGAGCCTGGGCTACAGACACCATGTATTACAAAATCCATTTGTTTCTTTGTTATTGTGTGTGGGTGTCTGCATGCCATAGCATACAAGTAGTGCTCAGAGGACACTCATGGAGATCAGTTCTTTCCTCTACCATGTAGGTCCTGGGGATCAAACTCAGTCACAAAGCTTGGTAGTAAGCACATTTACCCACAGCACAATCTCACTGGCCCCTGTGTGAGTAAAATTTGGAAGCATAGAAGTATGTAGCTCTATGTGGCTTAAATGAGATGGGTCCTATAGGCTCATATATTCCTATGCTTAAGTCACTAGAGGGTGATGCTATTTGAGTAGAATTCGAAGTATTAAGAGGTATTGTCTTGCTGGAGAGGGTAAGGCCTGTTGTCTTAGGGTGTGGGTTTTGAAGTTTCAAAAGTTCATGTCAGGCCAAGTCCCTCCCCCAACCTCTCTATTCCCCACCTGCCTGCCTGAAGATCAGAATATAACCTGTCAGTCTTATACCTGCCTGTCTGCCACCATGCTTCTTGCAATGCTTACAATGGACAGATCTCTGAAAACATAACAAACACAGTGTTTTATGATTGCTTTAATCCTGGTGTCTCTTTACAGCAACAGAACAGTAAGTAAGATATGTTCCTAGGTTCTGTTACCAGTACAGAAAAAAAAATGAGGAGAAAAAATACAGACCTAATTTAAAACAGATATAAGTTGAAATAATCTGATCCAAATACTCATAATATATTTTCAATAAAAAGAGGTTTAAGTCCAAAGAATCCTACTTCCCATTGTTAAGAGAGTGGTAATCTGAAACTCCCTGCAGGTCTAAGTTTCTATGCATTGAAGAAATAGCTTCTATGAAGCTAGTTTACAGAGCTGTTGGTCCATTGATAACCCCCATCATTGGGTCTCCTAACCTGGGAAGTATCTTCACCAAGTTGCAGTTGTTTTCCACATAGTTCCTGTATGGTAGTTTTCTGCACCTCTCCCTGTGCGTCTATGTCTGCCTGGCACTCCATCTCAACTCCCTGCTATGTATGGGACAAGCGTTGGTACCCATGGCCTGAAGAACCAACAAAGTACTTCAGATGGGTTCTGCAAGGACTCCCTTTGTGGAGAAAGAGGATCTCTTTAAATGACATGAGGATATAAGAGAGGCAGGAGAAACAGTTTTCAAGTCAATTCACTACCTATGCATTTGCATGCTCCTAAAGTTTCAATAAATGCCAAAGACACTTAATTCAAAAGTGTCATCATGTTTATTGCTGGTCCATTTCTATTGGTTGTGGTTCCTGTCACACTGACTGTTGGAATTCTTTTCAAACACTACTTGGGGCTCCCATAAAAGCCTTTGCAGTGGCATCCACACCAACATCATTCTTCTCGCAAATATTTGCTCTTTGTACCACAGCAGTAGCTCTGTAGAAGCCCCAGTTGACTTAGATAGCAATCATATGTGCATTCATTCCCTGGGGCACTTGCTTATAAGGATATGACAACAGGAACTTCTAAAGTAACACAAGTGCACTCAGTTAATGTTTATCTCCTTGACACATCTATGTAATCAGCTTGCCTGTATGTTTTACCAGTTCACTGTGTGCCTTCCATTATGACACGTACTCTTGTTTGGCACGCTGTTCTTTCCTTTAAGTTATAAGCTGGTAGGGGAAATGGTTGCATCTTTTTATTGTTTATATTGCACCATACCTACAGGCTGTTGAGAAGCTCTGTGGAACTTGTAAAACTATTAAGCAAAAATGTGTTACTATAGTATTTTGAGAAAAGGGTGTTTAAGAGCGCTTTGAAATTAATAACCATGTAACTAAAAACTCTCACGGGGAGTCTGCTTATGGAATAAGAAGAATGTTTGTGATGCACCCTGGTAGTACTCACCCACTCATCGTTTTATGATTTAGATAGTTCAGTATTTGCTGTTCTTGTAATGGGGTTTGAAGACACAACAACACTTCACAGCTCCTTCATTGAATTGCGGGCAGACCTGTGGCTTCTTTGTTACTTAACACCTGGACCAGAAGGTGGGTTGAGGCAAGGTTGAGAGATAGGGCTTAAGCCGTTGAGGAGAGATACAATATTAGCAGCTGTAGTGAGAGCTAAGCTGTAGTGAGGGAGAGTTAAAATGACCAACCCAAAAGAGGGTCAGGATTAGTGAATAATCATTTATCCATGTCACTGTGGTCTCCAGCTACTGGCAATTTAACATTGCATAGAAGCTTATGGTATTTATTCTATCTAAAAAAAAATGGTCAAGTTTATAAGGACAGTGAACACCAGGAGTTGTGCTAAGACACTCTTGCCTGGGCTGGGGAAGAATTTGATTGTCAGAAAGTAGGAAACCCTTTTGTCTAGACTCTGGTTTATGAATGGTATGGAAATAGTATAGGTAATCTGAGAGAGAATGTGGACTGCCCCACCCCAAGCTCGGTACTTGTAGAGTAGGAAGGCATACTGAAATCTCTGTGGAATTTCAGTGTGGTGGAGGGACTGGGTAAGTTAGGTGTATGGGTTTTGAAGGGCTTTCTGGGGACTGCCACATGCTATCCTCCCGAGGTGAGAGCATTCTGGTCTGTATTGATGTAGGTGATGTGGTGACTCTCAGAAGCAACTTCTTTCCCATATATGGTCCGCTGCTTCCCATGGATGCACACATCCCAACCCTGCAGCCTCCTCAGTCATGTTTGTCTTCTCTGTCTGGAACACCTGCCTTGACCCTTTCAGATTAAGGGATTAAGACAGAAAGTCCACATACTGAAAACAGAGTGCTATTGTTTCAAATCCTGTCTTCCCCCACATAGGAGACGTGTTTTGACAAGTACATTCTCCTGTTTATCTCACTTTTGCTGATAGTTAAGTAACAAAATTCTGCTACTTCTCTCCTCATGTAGGGAGAGAAAAACAACTTTTAGAGTTTTTTCCTGAAAGTGCTGGTGTCTTGGGGAACAAAGCCTGGGACATCGATGCCACTGGGATAAGAAAATGTGTGTCTGGAGAATACAGGATTTTCTTTTCCTGTTAACTTTCTGCAAAACCAGACAATATCAACAACTTTGGATCTTGATTGAGGCACTAAATGTCATCCATGGCCTGGTGCTACAGGAGTTTGTTGTTGCTGCTGCTGCTGCTGCTGTTGTTGTTGTTTTTAGGACATTTAGAGCTTTATATGTTGTTCGCTTATGCAAGCCCAAAACCAGGAAAAAAATAGATATGTTGATGAATACCCGCACACATGCACAATCATTCCTGATGACAGCACACTTATCAGGAGAATAAGACCTAGAGAAGTTGAATAACTGACATGAAGTCACAGGCAACACAGAGATGTGAGGGATATTTTGAATGTATTATTTTTATACTACATTTATTTATTTATTCCCTTCATAGCCCAATATCAGCCCTTCCTCTCCTCCCAGGACTCCCTCACACAAGTCCTCCCCCCATACCCCCTTTTCTTTTGAGAAGGGGAATACACCCTCTGGGTATGAATCCCTGAGCATCATAGTCACTGCGGGACTAGACACATACTCTCCCACTGAGACCAGACAAGGCTGTCCATTTAGGAGCTTGGGATCCACAGGCAGGCAGGCAGGCAACAGGCTCAGGGAGAGCCCTAATCCAGTTGTTTGGAGGACCCGCATGAAGACCAAGCTGCTCATCTGCTACATAGGTGCAGGGGGTCCAGGTCCAGTCAGTGCTCTCTTTGGTAATTCGGTCTCTGAGAACCCCCAAGTGTCCAGGTTAATTGACTCTGTTGGTCTCCCTGTAGAGTTTCTGTCCTCTTCGGGTCCCTCAATCTTTCTCCCAACTCTTGTGTAAGACTCCTGTGCTCCATCTAATGTTTGGGTGTGAGTCTTTACATCTCTTTCCATTGGCTGCTGGGTGGAGCCTCTCCAAAGACAGTTATGCTAGCCTCCTGTCTGCAAGCATAATAGAGTAGCATTAATAGTGTCAGGGATTGGTTCTTGCCCATGGGATGGGCAATGTGGTCTAGTAATTAAGTGGCCATTCCCTCCATCATTGTCCCCACACATCTTATGGGCAGGACAAATTTTGGGTCCAAGGCTTTGTGGTTGGGTTACTGTCCTTATCCTTCCATTGGGAGTCCTGTCTGGCTACAGGAAGTGGCCACCTGAGGATCCAGAATGTGCTAGGAATCTCAGCTAGAGACCCCCTAAGACCCTCTGGGGTCTCTCCCCATCCCAGGTCTCTGGCACCTTCTAGAGACTGGCCCCCACCACAGCTGATCTCCCTTCTCTCTCCCCTGTTCTCTTTTCATATAATCTCTCTGTTTCTATACCAATCCTCCATGCAGATTTGTTAATATTGCTCTGTAGTACAACTTGAAGTCTGTATTTGAAGGGAGAGTGATACCTCCAGAAGTTCTTTTATTGTTCAGGGTCATTTTAGGTATCCTGAGTTTTTTTATTTTTCCATATGAAGTTAAGAATTGTTCTTTCAAGATCTGTAAAGAATCTTGAAAGATTCTTGTGCTGGATTTTGATGGGAATTTCATTGAAGCTGTAGATTGGTTTTGGTAAGATGACTATTTTCACTACGTTAATCCTGCTGATCCATGAGCAAGGGGAATCTTTTTTCAGCTCCTGATATCTTCTTCAATTTCTTTCTTCAGAGTCTTGAAGTTCTGGTCATGTAGGTTTTTCCCTTGCTTGGTTAAAGTAACACCAAGGTATTTTATGTTATTTGTGGTTACTGTGAAGGGTATTGTTTCCCTAACAACTTTCCAAGCCCACTTAGCAGTTGTGTAAAGCAGGGCTACGACTTTGAGTTAATTTTGTATCTAGAAATGCTGAATGCATTTTCTTGATCCTATGTATGATTCCAAGTGCCCCTGCTTTGGGCTTGCTTTGCTTTTAAGTCTATACCCCCAAGAACCCAAGAAAGAATGTTTCCAGGAAGAGAATAAGAGTCATGTTTTCTTATGTGTTTCTGGCTGTCCAGAGTTAGAAAATCCTGTGTGGGGCATCGATAGGAGGCAAACCAGAGAGCTGAGACTCACTTCCAGTCAAGAGTCATAGTAATTCACAGTAAGCAGTCAGGCTGCGAGACTCTGTGTGGCCACTGGGTTGGTGTCAACAATTGTCCAATGGATACTTGTCCCATGGACATTGAGACCAGAGACAAGGCCAAACCATCCATTGTAAAGGCTCTCCCTCAAAGCCTTCTGCCCCAACCTCTACCAACAGTCTTTGAGTCAAGGCCGGAGTCAGAGCAGAGAGCCAAATTCAGAGAGACAACTTTGGAGAGCTGACTCCACAGCCAGTTTAGTTGTGACTCAGAGTGAGAGCTAAGGGACAGATGCTTGAAGAGTCCAAGTCTCAGAAATATCTGCCAAATGTCCTTTGCCTCTTACTTTGACAGGGAAGAATCCTAGCAGACCCACTTGGAGAGGTCTATGCGGTGATATTTAGAAATACTGCAATGCAGCTAGCAATGATGCTTCCTGAACCTGGAGCACCAAAGACAGGCTAGGGGCCCTGTCACCACTCTGGCCCTCTGAAAAGGACAGACGCTCTGTAGCAGGCTGCAAGGTATGGAGAGTCCAATGGCAGGGAGGGGAGACAGAATTGTGTTTGCAGTGACGGAGGTGGGAGCATGGTGTCTCCAGTTGGGGTAGAGGTTCTGGCCTTCTGTTCTGTCAGAATACAAGTCCAGAGTATAATAGAGATCACACAAGATGGAAGATATCAGCTACAACCCCACCAAGGCCTGTGCATATGAGGGTGGCAGTACAGGCCAGCCTGGGCAAGTAAAGAATGGTCCTGGATGCCAGTCCTGCCCAACTGTGCTGTGCCCTGCTGTTCTTTAAGGGAAATAGAGGGACAGAAGAAATGGTAGACATCCCTGCCTTTTATCAATTGGAGACCAGCACATTCTCTTCTATCACCACACACACACACACACACACACACACACACACACACACACACACACACACACACACACACTTAAGTATAAACCCCTTTCTTTAGGAAGCTATTGGCTAAGTCTAAATTACTAACGCTAGCTGGTTGCTTTCTCTTCATGCTCTGAGGCTATCCACTAAAACAGGAATTTCTTGAGAACCATTCATATAAAGGTCATTTCAATATGACTGCCGAGAAGGGAGAAGGAGACCCTAGGACTCAGGGAACATGCTGCAAGGATACAGCATTGGCATCAGTCAAGTGTCAATCCTAACTCTGGCTCTCAGCTTTTCCTGCACAGTTTTCATCTGTAAAATGAATATGTCAATGCCGGCTGCCTCATGACATAGACAGTCTGATTAAGTGTCATTTTTACATATAGCAACTGGCATGCAGCAATTACATGATCTGTAATGAAAGCCACTTTCCTCCTCTCAAAGGAAATGGAAACACAATTCAACAGAAGAGAGAATCTTGTAGGATGTGGATGCAGTTTAATGGACAAGTGCTTCTCTGATACATGCAAGGCCCTGGGTTCTGTCCCCAACACCCCCCCCAAAAAAAAGACAACCCAGAAGCATTTAAGGAGCAGTACTACACATCTATAATTTCAGCACTTTGGAGAGCAAGACAGGAGGATACCAAATTTGAGGTCAGCCTGAATTACATAAGAGCATATTCCAGAAAACAAACAACAAAATAAAACCAAAGGAAGTGGGTAGCAGCAACTGCTGCTTCACTGCAAAGCAGCGCTAGTGGCTTGCAAGTGACTTTGTGCTGGAAGCAGCACCAGGAGATACAGCTTACAGAAAAGGCCTTGAGATGTGTCCTTGGAGATAAGACATAGCGGGATGGCATTCAGGCCACCAGAACAGCACAGGCCAAATCAGAGTGCCCTGGCAACAATATGCCCTGTTGGTAACCATCCTAATATGCTAGAAAAATGGAAGCTTGGATTGGGCCATGCAGAGGGCATGATCTGGGGCAGAGTCTTGGATGGCCCCAGTATCTTCTCAGACCTTACAGCCCTTAAAGCTATTGGTCAGTCTGCAACAGTCTCGAGACATCCTCAAAGCCCTGCACTGAGGAGAAATTGGCTACAGAGCCTGTGACAGCCCCTCCCCTGGCATGTTTACTGCATCTGAGGTTTTAGCTGAGCCCTAGGTCCAAAGAGCAGCAGCCTCCAGAGACTTGTTTAAAATCGTGTCTAGCTATCAGTGGGACATAATCCCATACCCTTGGTCAGTCTTGTTGATGTTCCATGTCCAGGTTTCGACTGGAGGCAAGAGTTCAAAGATATCAAAAAGGGACAAGAGGGACACAAAAGCAATCAAAGCTGCAGAAGGTGGCTGCCTTCATTTGATTTCTGTTGCTGTGATAAAGCACTAAACAAATGAAACTGACTTACACTTTGACGTCACACAGTGTACTGCTAAGGATGCTAATGTACGAGCTCAAGGAAGAGTCTGGAGGCAAAAATTGAAGTAGAGGCCACAGAGGAACGTGGCTTACTATCTTGCTTTTTGTGAATTGCTCTGCTTGTTATCTTATATAAACCATTATTGCCTGCCCATGGGTAGCATTGCAGAAAATACCCCATGATCTTGCCTACGGGTCAATGTAATAGAGACAATTCCTCAACTGTGGTCGCCTCTTCCCAAGTGACTCTAGTTTGTATCAGGCTTGCAAAAATGAACCAGCATAATTGTTCTGTCCCAAAAGAAAATAGCCTAGGGAGGAGACAGATAACAATGAATGGTTCATGTTGTTGTTGTTGTTTTACAAAGGGAAGAAGGTATTGTTCTTTTCTTGAAGACTATAGAAAATTCAGGTGGGCAGCACAGACTGAGGATGCACACAGTAGGCTCTTAATCTCCCAAATTCCCCGGGCCCTTAAAGGATGTGTGCAAACCTATAATGCTGCCCTCCAGTTCACTAAGACTAGATTGGCAGACCCACGATCAAACTTCAATTCGCTCTACTTTGTAACCCAATACATGTGCCAGGTTCAAATGAGTTAGGGGCATTTTTTTCTTGGACTGGGAAGGACAGTATGGTAAGACTTCAGAATGTCTGTCAGTATTCTTCCTCTGAGTGTGTCTAAAACATGGGAACATAAGAGGAAGACAATGGGCAGTTGTACAATCAAAGACTCACAAGGGCAATTTCTTGCTGCCCCATTACTAGAGAAGAAAAGATTACAGAAAGAGGAAAAGGAGAAATTTGAACCCAAATTTCCATCTGCTACTCTATTCTCTTCTAGACTCAGGATCCCAATGTTTTCCCATAAACTAAAGACAGAGAGACAGTAGCAGGCTCCAGAAGCTAATTTTGAGCCACTACTGAGTCCTAGGCCCAGTGGGCCCTCAATAAATGTGTGTTGGATGAATGAGTTGCCTGAAAATTTGGCTGGGAATAGTAGTTATGAATTTCTGTCCTAGCCATTTGCTTCTTCAGAAAGGATGGAAGAGGGTGTTATTCTACGTCCCACATAGGAGAGTCCACTTTCCTCACTCTAAACCTGTGAGTCTCTCTCTTCTAGGCAACTCTCAAGAGACTCGGTTGGGAGAACAAACAGGCATACACCAAACTAAGTTGTAGAGTGAAGAACTTGATGGGTTTTTAAAGAATAATTGTTCCCACCCTGAGAGGCCTACTCATGGATCCTGAGGGAAAGTCAAAATATCAGAAAATACGATTGGGAAAAACCCTTAGGAACCCTTCCTCTGACTAAAGTTTGGTGTCTGGTCTGTTGCCTGAGGTACTATAGAGCTCAGGTTATACTTCTGACAGCAGTTAAGAATGATTACATTTTTTTCCAAAGGGGCTATGGTGGTTTGAAAGGGAATGGCCCTCGTAGACTCATGTTTGAATACTTGGTCCTCATTTTGGTAAAACTGTTTGGGAAGAGTTAAGAGGTGTGGTCTTGTTGGAGGAGGTGGGTCACTGGGGGGTAAACCTGAAGGTTTCAAAAGTCTCACATCACTTGGAATTTTCTCTTTCTCTCTCTTTGCCTCATAATTATATAACAAGTGTGAGGTCACAGCTCTTTCTCCAGCACCATGCCAGCTGCTATGCACCCTTCTATGGTGATCATGGGCTCTAACTCTCTAAAACTATAAGTCTCAAATTAGACACATTGTTTGATATATTTTCTTGGTCATGAAATTTTATCACAGCAAAAGGGCAACTAAGACAGCAATATCCAGGAGTGAAATATTGCTAATCTTGCCATGTCTTGGAATGTGGAAGACTTTGGGACTTTGAACTAGGAAAGCAGTTAAACAGTGTAAGCAATGTTTCAACCAGTGTTAATGGGCTACTGTAGTAGGGTCTTGTATGTACTCATTTATAAGTAGATATCAGCCATAAAGTATAGGATAACTATGTTACAATCCACAGACCCAAAGACCTCAAATAACAAGAGGGCCCAAGGGATGCTGGTTGAAACTTTATTAGAAGGGGAAATAAAATAGATATTGGAGGTGAAGGGATGGAGGGAACTGGTTGGGAGAGGGGATGGGAAAGGGAATGAGATAGGAGATTAGAGGTAAGGAAAGCATGAGAGAGAACAAAATTGGTGGTGGGTAGCAGGAAGCATCTGTAGGATGTGGCAGAGACTTGGTCAAGTTGGGGAAGGCAAGGGTGCTATAGGGGTGACTCTAACTGAGACTCCTAGCAGTAGGGGATATGGATCCTGAAGTGGCCACTTCCTGGAGCCAGGAAAGAATTCCAGTATAGGGATAAGGACAGCAACCCACCCATAAAACCTTTGACTTAAAATCTGTCCTGCTGACAAAATGTACAAGGAGAAAGGTAAAGCAGAAACTGAGGAAACAGCAAACCAATGACTAGTCCAATTGAGACCCATCCCATCCCATGGGCAAGAACCAATCTCTGACACTATTAATTATACTCTGTTATGTTTGCAGACAGGACCCTAGCTGGACAGATCACTGTCCTTTGAGATTCTTCACCCAGCAGCTGACAGAAACAGATGCAGAGACCCCCACCCACCCACCCACCCAGTCAAACATTAGATGGAACCCAGGGAGTCCCATGGAAGAGTTAGGGAAAAGATTGAAGAATCCAAAGACAAAAGACGAGCAGCAGAGTCAACTAACCTGGACCCTAGGGGACTGAATCACCAACCAAAGAGCAAACTTGAGTGGGCCTAGGCCCTACCCCCCATATATGTAGCAGCTGTGCAGGTTAGTCTTCATGCAGATCCCCAACAACTATAGTTATTACCTAATTCAGGCTGTCCCTGAATTTGTCGCCTGCCTGTGGATCCCCTTCCCCTAACTGGGTAAACTTGCCTAGCCTCTGTGAGAGAGGATGTCACTGGTCCCGCAGTGACTGATTTACTCTGTGTGTGTGTGTGTGTGTGTGTGTGTGTGTGTGTGTGTGTGTGTGTGTGTGTAACCCAGAGGAAGTTCCCCCTTCTCAGAGGAGAATGGAATGTGAGATGGGGAAAAGAGTTGTGAAAGGGGAGGCTAGAAGGAGAGAGGGTCTGATATTGGATATAAAGTGAGTAAATAAAGTAATAGATTAATTTTAGAAAGCAACTATGAAGGAAAGCTTATACAGATGTAATTGATGGAGGGGCCAGTCTCCAAGTGGGTAGTCAATGTGACAGTGTTTTCTGCATGGTTTTTGCTTTAGAACCACAAAGAATACCCAAGTAAAGGAGTGCAATCTTCTGCGGGTAAGGACAGCAGCTGAGGTCGGGTGTGTAGTAGACAAGTCCCTACACAGAGGCCCTGAGAGACTATTGCATGAAGCTGTGAAAGGGAAGGCTGGGTTGCGTTGTGGACTTCAAGATGTTAGAGATGCCAAGGTCATGGAACAAGTGCCCAGCAGAACTGCAGACAGTAATTGGATCCTGCCCAAGAGAGAGAAGTGTGTGGTAGGCAACAGAGCTGGAAGGGAAGAGCCCCCTCTAACATCAGACACGGAGCAACTGATCTAGAGTTTGCCACTCTAAGTTTTGCTCTTGCTTTATCCAGTATTTCTTTCTTATACTCTCATTCCCTCATTTTGGTAATGGATATGAGCTGCCATTGTATGTTAGACATAATGTGATGTGCTTTTTATTTGACCAGGGGTTACAATTCAGTGATTTGTTTAATCTCAGAAAATAATTTGGAGATTGAAAGATTTTAATGACTCTTAAACTTGAACTAAACACATTTCGTATTATGCTATACCCAGAAGACTATGAGGTCCAGGGAGTGGTAGTTGGTAGTTTGAATGGGTATGGCCCTCATAGGCTCATACACTTGCCTCCTCCCTCAATTCATGGAACTATTTAGGAAGTATTAGGAGGTGTGGCCTTTTTGGAGGAGGTTTATTACTGGGGTAGACTTTTAGGTTTCAACATTTGTACCGTTTAAAGAGAATCCCTCTGCCCCCTTCCTCACAGTTCTCTCTGATGATGTGAGCTCTCAGCTACTACTCTAGCACCATGCCTGCTTATCTTCCATGACCGCAAAGGACTCTAACACTCTGAAACTGTAAGCATCAAATTAAACGTTTTCTTTTGTAAGTTGCCTTAGTACTGTGTTTTACAGAGCAATGAAAAAGTAACTAAGATAGGGGCTTTAAATGGGAGGAAGTTGCATCTTGAGGAAAAAAAAACAAATTTGTGAACAGAAAGTATGATTCAATGGACAGTCAAACTCATCTATCAATATACATATCATGTGGCCTCTTTTTAATCAGATGTTTTTGTAGTTGACAATCAGCTGGTGTGACTTATAACTTGACACTGGGTAATTTCTAAAGAAAATAAGCTCATTTTCTCAAAAATTCAATACTGTAGGATTGTGGAGGCATCTTTTGGTGAATCAGAGCAGGAAGCTAGGGGGAGCTCACCTTACAACAAAGCCACCTCTGAGATGGCCCCTAATCTAATAATTTATTAATCTGCAAATAGGTTAAGCCATTCCATAGGGTTCTGCTTTCTCAAAGGTCCTATTTCCAAATATCATTACCATATGAATGTGGAAATTATGCCACAGTGCAAGGTGTTCATGCTCCACACAAACAAGCAAGCCAGAAGACAAGGACCTAAAGCAGCTTTGGGGAGCTTCAGTCTTGCCTCTGGCCTAGTCTTAGTTCACTAAACAATTGATGGTAAGAGGGTCTCTAACATAGCACGTTGAGCTTCTGTCTCAGTTGTCAGCAGCTAGTAGAAATCCCTGTTTCAAACAGGCCTGCATAATAATAAAGCAAATTCTCTCTCCATACTGGGTTCTGAAGACTGGGTAATGCAGAAGAGGAACAGGGTCTGAGCAAGCCAGATTCTTCCTGTCTCACTATGGCAGTATTGGCTTTAACCACAGGCTAGTGGCAAGGTAGGCTATAGCAACTGAATAACCACAGGACCGAACATATGTCTAAGACAGAAGGCCCAAAAGTCAGCAGTAGCATTTCTCGGGTGTCTGTCTGGAGTTTGTTCATTGGAAACCATAATCTAAACAGCCCCTGGAGGAGACCACAGTCAGACAAGAGTTCTTAGAATCCTCCCTCCAGGTGGACCAGAGCTTTCAGTAAAATGTAGAGGAAGACAGATAACGAGATCGGGATTCCAATCAGAAGGAGAGTGTGGACAAAGGATGGTAGTTGTTGCAAAAGATACCAGTGTCACCAATATTTACCTTCCCAGAGCTGTCTCAGACAAGTGACAGTGGACCCAAGGAGTGTAGCAGCCAAGGTGAAGCAGGCAAGCGTAGGAGAGAGTTTAACTTGGGATTTCCATTTGGTTTTGGGTTTTATGCACCCACGTATGTGCCCTGTAATAATACGCTATGCAATTTATTCCTTCTCCTTTATATACCACGCACACAAACCCTTCTCCAAACAGTGCACCTAGCAACCTCAGAACTCCTAGTTTTCCCATTGCCATATTTGAACAATTCTATGAGTTTCTCCACCCATGGTAACAACCAAGTTTAAATAGCTTCTATTTGAGTGAATTCCAAACATATCTAGGTATGAATAACAGAGGGTTGATAAGTTCTGATTTAGTTTGGGGTCCTTGCATGGCAAGATAAAGCTATATTCTTTAAGTAACATTTTAAGAAGAATCTCCTATTTACCATCTTATGCCTATGGATAAGGGTACACGCATATGATTAAAATCAGAGGCATTATGGGAAGGGATATGTGTAGTAGAGATATGATTATATAATCTAATGAATCCAAATAGAGAACCACTCAAACAACTTCCCTTAGTAACCAGCCCTCTACTCCTTTAGATCCCATAAAAGGCAAGGCCAGGCTGTAGCTTGGGTCTCTTAAGTTCTCTCACTCATGAGGCTCATCATCAGTTCCATCAGTCTTGATGGTGTGCTCCTGTGTAACTTGCACTATTGCAATGCACCAAATGGTTACCTTTACTTCTACAAAGTTTTGAGCCCCTATTTTTAGCTCTTTGAATAAAAGACTAAGAACTTAGAAATGCCTGGCCCAGATCCCCCTCACTGGTAGCATACTTGATGAGCCATGTCAAAATCACAAAGGTAAGAAGATAAAATTCTCTTTGTCTCATGGCCGTCAGGACATAAGAACACTCCGGTTCTCTTTTTCATTCTGATGAAAACTGGTTATGCAGTCTGATTGGATAGAACCATTAGACTGTAATCTGCTGCCCACCATACCATGAGGCTGGCTGCACTTGGCCATTTTCCACTAACTCTCTTGGTGGCTACAGAAATGGCAGCAAGATGGAAGAAACCCAACCATCAACAAGATAAAGTTCCCCTTCTTCTCTTAATATTATTTCTGCTTTCTGGACCAAAACCCAACTCATGCAGCAGATAAGGTTTTTTTCACGATTATATATATATATATATAATTGTCCAAGCTCTACTATTCTTAAATTTCATACAGTAGAGAATGGGACTCATAGTTCATACTGTTTCACTTGAGTGATTCACAGCTCCATGAAGCTGGTTAAAAGGAAGTAGGTAAAACCACAAAATAAAGAAAAGGATACCAGACTCATCCAATCTAAAAAGCTCTCTCCCATCCCCTCTCTCTCTGCATGGAGACTAGACTGTCTTCACTATGCTTGCTCAACTCACTGTTTGAAAATTCTGCTGTCTGCTGTCACCAGTATGAATCATGTCTGCCTTCCTTTGTCTTAGCTTCTTGTGAGTACTTTAAACATTACTAAATTTTGGGACCTTTATCTTTTCCAACTAATGAAGTCTCTACATAAAGGACTCAAGGGCCCTGCCCTTTCTGTAATATAAGTTGAATTATTCCCCCCACATCTAGACAATATTCACCTGCTAACTGAAGCAAGCATAGGAAGCATATAATGGATTATTCTGACATCATTGCTTTCCCACATTCTGTGAGGAAGAAGATAATTTTAGATCATGGCGCTTTCTTAACTCATTTGATTGATCATGTAACCTGCCAGGACCTTTTTGTGATGAGGATAATACATATAATAAGCCATTATTCTTACCTATAGATACAGCTATTTCCCTAAGACTCATTCAGGCAGTGACTGACACGTGACTCATTGTCTTTCACAGGAGGCTCACTTGGCAGGAGACCACATCCTTGAACTAGAGAATAGTCAAAAGCCACCACCTGTGACCAGGAATACTCTGGCCAGAAAGAGGACGTAAACTGTGGAGGAAGTCAACACAGTGAATTTGCACAGAACAAACAGCTCTGGCTGGAAAGGATATGATAGCTTACACCTGTAATTACAGCTTTCAGGAGGCTGAAGCAGGAGGATTTACTGAGTTTGAGATCAGCCTGGTTGACAAATTAGTGAGGTGCAGGCCAATCTGGACAATGTGAGAGTCTCTCCCTCTCCTTGTCTCTCCCCCTCAGTGTTCCTCCCCCTCCTCATCTCCCTATCCCTGTCCCTTGCCTTCTTCCTCCCTTTCTTCCTCCTTTTTCACCTTCTCCTCTCCCTTTCCTTTCCCCTCCCCTCCTCCCCACCTCTCATAAACAGTGGCCATTCCTGGGTAACCCATTCCAAACTAGAAAACAGAATATGAGCTATACCTGGGAGCTCTCCTGCATCTTGGTCACTGGCCACTCCCTGCTTTCAAGAAAACCATCGCCATCCTTCCTTGCATCAGCATAGAGGTGGGTTTTGCCTGTTTTTGAACTTTGTATGCTTTCGTGTTGTCAAGTGATTTTTTTCCTGGGGAGACATAAAGAAACGTTTGACCCATCCACCCCAGTTAAGTCACTAGCGGGCTAAGAAAGGTTTTCATGCACATCCACTTTGGTGGACCAGTGTGTTTATTAGTTTTGTTTTGTTGTTTTGTTTTTACAGGAGTGTTAGTGTCCCCCCCTGAACTTGTTAGGTGGGCCTTTCAGCAGTTGATGGATCCAGCGCATAGCGCCTTCAGAATGGAATTGACATTCTTTCAAAAAATAACCTGAGTCCTCACCATGAAGGGCATGGCGAGAGAAGAGGCTGTCTCTAAACCAGGAAGACACCCCAAGCCCCTGGCCTTCTAGACTAGCTCTTCCAGCACCCACAATGTTAAGGAACAAGTTTCTGGAGTTCTACTTTAAGCCTGATGTGGCCTTTTCCATAGCATCTCAAACTACCTTGATTCCAGAAGAGAAGCTTACAATGAAGCTGCACAGGCCAGGAGCAGTTTCCTGAGATGTGTTTTCACCAGCAGCTGGCCCTGGGTTCCTTGCTCATGCTGGCCATTCTGGAGAAAGACTGGAGTCTCCCTAGAATCTTGTGCTGGTGAATGATAAGGTTGAATTCCTGTTCATGTTTCGGGCTGTACAGATAGTCTCTCTGGTGGCCTGTCTCTTCAGGCCTTTTACCTTTATTGTTTTTAAATTAAGCCATAAATGTTTTCATCTTGAACGTGTGTGTGTGTGTGTGTGTGTGTGTGTGGTTTCACATGAGTCAATTGCATGCACACGGAGGTCAGAGGACGACTAGTGGGACTCGGTTCTCTGGTTCCACCGTGGGGATCATGGGGCTTGAACTCAGGTTGGTGCAGGAACTGTTACTTGCTGAGCCATCTCATAGGCCATCAAAGGTTTTATTAGATGAAATTATAAGAGCAAGGTACAATTTAAAATATCAAATGCAGCAGAGATTTTGGTCGGCATTGCTGTTTGTGCATAGAAGCCAAGGGTGAGAAAACATCCTGCAATCTGAGTCTGGAGTTAATATTTTTAATTTTCCAGATTGACAACTTTTAAGCAAAGTACAAACTTTATTTTTTTACAAAGTTGTCTTTACCACTTGTATCTGTCAGCATATTTTGTAAATATGGACAGAGACAGAATTAGACCACTGAGAACAAAAGTTCCTGGAAAGAACCTCACCTTCCTGAACCTTCTGCAAGGTTAGTTGTGGAGAGACTGGAACGTTGCAAGACAAAAGCCTAATTACCATTTATTTTAGGCTAGCCTTTTCTCCCTTAATAGTCATTCCTTGCACACCTCTTTCTGACCTATTATCCTGTGACTGAAAGGTGAAAGCTTTTGGAATGTATTAACTAGCAAAATACTAAATTCCACCAATCAAAAGGTAAGCAGTTTCATCAGACAGCATTTGAGAGCCATAGCAGAGATTCTCCTACTTTGGTGAAACTCCCCACCCAACACAAGCACACACAAACCTGATGTTAGCATCTGTACTTGAAAAGTGCCCTCATTTGTGTTTTTCTTTGTTCTGAGCCTATAAATCATCCTGAAACTGCTGACACGTTGGAACACGGAAGCCAGATAATCCAAATCTGTGTTCTGGGCCATGGTCATTCATAGTGGTTCCAGGATAAATTTTTCCTTATCCCCTATGAAAGAAGAGCTGTGTGTACCAGATGCGAGGAAAGTAAGAGGCTCCCAGGACCCAATGGGGATGAGATTAGCTGAAATGCTCAACAAAGGGAAAGGAGACCCTATAGAGACCATATCCAGATGTTAGGCAATACTCCCCAGTTGGGGGTGGAGCCACCCACTCATCTCCAAATTTTTACCTAGAATTGTTCCTGTCTAAAGGAAATACAGGGACAAAGTGTGGAGCAGATACTGAAGGCAAGGTCATCCAGAGAGTGCCCCACCTGGGGTTCCATCCCACATACAGACACCAAAACCAGACACTATTGTGGATCCCAAGAAATGCTTGCTGACAGGAGACTGACATAGCTTTCTTTTGAGAGGTTCTGCTAAAGCCTGACCAATACAGATGTGGATACTTGCAGCCAACCATGAGACTGAGCAAGGGGGTCCCAATGGAGGAGTTAAAGGACTGAAGGAACTGAAGGAGTTTACAACCCATAAGAAGAATAAAATATCAACCAACCAGACCCCCCTCCCCCAGAGTTCCCAGGGACTAAACTACCAACCAAAGAGTACACCTGGAGGGACCCATGGCTCCAGCTGCATATGTAGCAGAGGATGGCATTGTCTGGCATCAATGGGAGGAGAGGTCTTTGGTCCTGTGAAGGCTCGATGCCTCAGTGTAGGGGAATGCCAGGGCAGGAAGGTGGGAGTGTGTAGGTGAGTGGGGGAGCACCCTCATAGAAGCAGGGGAAAGGGGGAAGGAGAAGGGGGCTTTCTGGAGTGGAAACCAGGAAAGGGGATAACATTTGAAATGTAAATAAATAAATTATCCAATTAAAAAAAGAAAACAAGAAAATAGCCAAAACTAGAAATATTATATTTGAATGTATTTTAAAAGAAATTTTAAGAAGGAAAAACGTCTTGAGCCAATAAGAGACCTGGCTAAAATGCAAGGGAAGCTTGTGTATGACTATATTTTTGTTCTTTTATGTGACTCATCACAAAACAAAGTTTTATTTAATTTGATTATCAAAATACATTAGAGTTCTCTGTTTCACCATCTCTGTTGTCATTACCAAAAATATTTCTAAAACACAGTTTTTCTAAACAGGGAAACAACTTTGTGTTGAAAACTTAGGTTTGGGGGACTTTAATAAAATCCTAATGGATCTGGTATAAAGAAAGATGCTTAGGAAGTTGTTTTTCTTGAGACATTTAGTAACTGGGAAAGTTATCTTTTCAGCTGGGGCAGAGTATGTATGAATCTGATGTGTCCAAAATATTTATACTAAATGACTTGCGGCTAGATGCCATAGCCCTCGGGCAGTCAAACTCCAGTTGGCATCAGCAGACACTTACCTGTATGCGATCCAGCTGCCGTAGGCCTGTAGGCTATAAAGAAGAGTTTAAATGAAGCATGGGTTCAGGGCTTCCAGAACTATGAATGATCACAGGCAAAAAGACTTAACTAGTAGGACATAGAAGTCTGTAATTGGACAACTATCTGAAAGCTTAAACTGACAAATGTAGCCTGACCTACTCACAAACGAATGAGGTTGGTTGATTATCTTCTACTTATAATATTAAGCTTATATAGCTGAGTGTCAAAGTATAATATATTCATATTCTCCGTGTGTGTAAATTTCATTTTGATGTACGACATTAAGTATTCAGGAAATGTCCACCTGAATTCTAGATTCATCAGTGAGAGTACTAAAAATGAGAAATAAATTACAGATTTAAAAATCATTCCATGTAATGTTAGGAAAATACTATTTGTAGAAATTAAAGAAAAATGTGTCTGGAGGAATTAGAAATTACTATGTATATAACTGAATGACCTGACTGGCCAGAAGACTGTTTCTCCATTGTATTACTGTTTGGCAATTATATGTTGTCCTCCGGAATTCTACACATGTATTGTGGATCTCCCCTTATGAGATAATAAATAGATTAGTTAAAGGATAATAAAAAATCTGTGTGTCTATGTTATTCCTCTGTCCCATAAACACACACAAATATAAAACTTGTTAAATGTATCTTTCAGCCCTGTAATTGTAGATCTTCAAATGGCTGAAGAAAAATGACCAAAGTCAGCTTGCAGAAATTAGTGAGGCATTGCCTTAAAATTTTAAAAAGGCAGGTGTGTGTGTGTGTGTGTGTGTGTGTGTGTGTGTGTGTGTGTATTAGAGAGATTTCCTTGCATGCATGAAGCCCCTGGGTTCAATTTGTAAACAAATACGTGTGAACACAAAACACAGCAACTAAATGATCCTCAGAGCCTAAAATGAAACAGAGCTGAAGTGAAAAAGAATCTATTCCAAGCCAACAGAACATCCTTCCCAACGGTAAAAGGCCCTCTTATTACAGAGACTCATTTCATAGAACATTCTTACTTTTCCTCATTGATGTGTGAAGACTTATGTGTCTGTATTCAAGAGACAAGTCTGAAATGTGTTCCTTTTTGCTGGGCTTGGTTTATAATCTCTCCTCTAGCACTACCTTCTGTCCCCAAAAGATTTTAGCTGTGTCTGGGATCCTCCCTCCTCCAAAGGTCTCACTGCTGTGCATCCTGCTGGAGGTCTGCCCTCAGGCCAGGAAGATCACTTCCTGTTGTTCTCAGATGCTCTTTGTTTCCACGTCACTTGTAAAACCGCAATCCACTGGAAACTCATTCTTCCTAGGAGGAGCCTCCAGGGCCTTTAGGTTTATTTTTATAAGAAAAATATCCTTTTTGCCTCTAACCTGTAAAAGAATAAAACTGGGAGAATCTCACGTTAACAACATGAGCAACCAACACACTTCCTGGTGCTCCATTTCTCTATATCTGTACATTTTGTATTTGTCCTTGCTCACCTTGCTGTCTCTCATTACAGATCTGCATAAAAGAGATCATCAAGAACCAGGCAACACAGACAATACTAGGCTATCTTGAAACCTCTGCTAAAAGCCTGTAAGGATTAGCAAACTGTGTACTGGAGGTTTGCAGAGCTTTCTAGAATTCATTATGGATTGAAGACACTTCTCTATCTTGTACTTTTCTTCTTAGTTTTCCGAAAGCAAGCCTGAACAGAAACACTTTCCTATTGTCTGAATCTAGGACTCCTTCCGGCAGTTCTACATGGAGCCATGGGTCACCGCCTATTATAGTCTCTGAAGACAATAGATGTTCTGGTTGGTCAGCATGTGAGTGCATTGCCTCTGGCCAGGGACAGCCCTCCTCTGGGCAGATTACTTACTCACTGGGTAATAAAGCTGTCTTCTTCTTAGGATAGGAAGTTCCAACCTAGCTTTCAGCCAGCATAGATCTCAGCAGCTGAACTGGCTGCGTGTCCCTGAGGAATGGGGGGCTGTTCTAAGAATTTGTCCCCTTTCTCCTTTCTTCTCAGCCCTGCTCGGTGTATTCTCTGCAATGATACCCACCTTCTTTGTTATCCTGATGGGCCCAGCCATTGTGGGGTTGTTGGAAATTACTTTTCCTTTGACATATAATGACACTTTCTGCTTCATTTCTCTTTTTATGTCAGTTAAATGTAAACTTCAGTGGCTTTACTGGACAGCCATTTTGAACGGAAATAGCTCTGTTCATTTGAAAAAGTAGATTTAGCATTGAGCTTGGTGGTTGAAGTGGAAATTTCTGGTTCATTGGAAACTCAATTGTGTAATGTGATTTTTTTTGAAAGCTGTCTTATGAAAAGATGTTATTGAGAATAGGCATGTGGTATTTTTCTGGAAGCTGCTTGATGAAAAGGTATGTGGTCCTTTGCTGGAGCAGACACGAGAGAATGCATGATATCTGGAAAGAGTATAAATATAACCCAATAGACAGTCTTTGACACTTTGGCATTATTTCATCTCATTGGTCTTCCTTGGGTTTCTCTGACACTGATCTTCACTGACAACATTCTGGCATTGGTTCACCTTGCTGGTCTTTGTTGGACTTTGCTGGTGCTGGTTTTCACTGACAATGCTTTGTCTTTGGCTCTCCTAGTTTTCTTCACTGATCTTTGCTTGTTGTGACTTTGTAGTAACAACACACCAAAGAACATCTGGTGGTGTTCTGGCTGCTTCTTGCTGCTCCAGCAGACTTGTGCAGCTCAGCAGAGCCTCAAAGATTCTTCTGGAGCAAGCTGCTGGTGTTGATTCCTGTTTAGTGCTTTGCTAGTGTACTGGCCTGCAGACAATGAAGGTTGTAATCACCCCAAGAAGCTACTTCTAATAGGTCCACGTCCTCCTTGTCCTATTAGCCATACTTCTCCCCTACCTTTGGTTGGTGGCCTATAAGGGAGATTGAAACACTTAAAACACTTATTAAAGTAGGTTTTGAAAAATATAAGCCTACAGGTGGTATTACCTATAATCCCAGTACTAGGAAGCCTGAAGTAGAAGGTTTGATGCCAGCCTTGTGTACATGGCCAGACCTTTGTCTCCACAAAAAAGAAAGTAGATTTATTCATAAGAAAATATTTCAGAATTTTAGGACCTTTATTTGAAGGCATGGTGTCTTGGTCACTGTTCTAGTGCTGTGAAGAGATACCATGACCAAGGCAAAACAGTAAGAGAAAACCTTTAACTGGAGGCTTTACAGTTTCTGAGGTTTAGTCAATTATCATATAATAGGAAGCGTGGTGCCATGTAAGCAAATGTTGGAGAATCACTTCTCCAACATCCTTATCTGAAGGCAGAGACTCTAAGCTCAGCTTGGGTTTTTTGAAACTTCAAAGCCCACCCCCAGTGAGACACTTCCTCCAACAAAATATTTCAAATAGTGCCACTTCCAGGTGACCAAGCACTCAAATCTATGAGCCTATGGTGACCATTTTCATTCAAACCTCCACATTCTACAACTTGGCCCCTAAAGGTTTGTAGCCATATCATGACACAAAACTGCATTCAACCCAACATCAAAAGTTCCCACAGTCTATAACAGCCTCCATACTTTAAAAAAAAAACAACCCAAAGTTCAAAGTCTCTTCTGAGACTTATCACAGTCTCTTAATTGTAACCCTATAAAATCAAAATGAAAAAGTAGATTACATACTTCCAATATACAATGAAACACTGAATATACAATATCATTACAAAAGAACCATAGTAACTACTAGATCAAAGCAAGTTCAAAAGCCAACAGAGCAAACTAAACTCTGCATCTCCAGGTCCGATGTCAAAGGACTCTTCAGATCTCCAAATCCTTTCAGTTTTGTTGACAGCAACACATTTCTCTCTCTTGGGCTGTTACCATGGGTCCTTGGCAGGTATCCTATGATTTGGCATCTCCAGCATTTTGGGGTCTCCAAGGTAGTCTAGCCTTCACTTTCATAGGTTCACACAATGGCCTCTCTGAGTCTCCATGCAGGGACACCCCTGCCACTTACCTGGCCTCAATGGTTTTCCTTAGCCACAAAGAGAGCTTTCATAACCACTTCCTTGCATCCTTGATACTAAAAGACAGAATCATGTGACCAAAGCTGACAAATTATTCTGCTTGTTGAACCTGGAACTTGGCCCCCTCACTCAGTACATTTTCTTCAGCTTTCTCTTCTAGATGGTGCCTTTGGCTGCTTAAGCTTTTCTTTAATTCTTTTTCACAAGTTGGAAACATAGTTACATGGGGCCTTGCCCTGAGGGCACAGTGCCTTTGCTCCAATTGTAATCAGTCTTCTCTTTAAACTTATGTCTCCTTGAGCATGGAGCTTAGCTCCATTCCACTTCCTGGTGCTCCCTTGTCTCCTCGAACACTACATATTGTATTTTTCCTTGCTCAACTTGCTCTTTTTTCATTATAGATCAGCATAAAAGTGGCCACTAATAATCATGAACACATTGGGACAGGGCTGTCTTGAAGTCTCTGCCAAGGGCCGTTAATCCAAAACTCATAAATTTAGTCTCAGGCAGATTTTTTATTTGACAAGGGCAAAAAGTAACCACACACCCTTCGCCAAAATATCACAATGGCCTCTAGGCCACTTATTAATATTCTTTCCCACTGGAAAGGTTTGAGCTGAGCCCCTACAGTTCAGTTCCCCCTCAGTTCTGTCTTCCATGTTCCTACTAGTATGGCCCATTAAAACCACATTAAAACATCCTATGCTTTCTCCTAATTTAAAGTTCCAAAGTCCACATTCCACCAACAAGGCAGCATGAGCAGGCCTGTCAAAGCAATATCCTGCTCCTACTGACTTCTGTCTTAGCCACTGTTGTACTGCTGTGAAGAGGCACTATTATGATCAAGGCAACTCCAATAAAAGAAAACATTGGGGACTCGCCTACAGTTTCCGAAGTTTAGTTCATTATGGCAGAAAGCATGGTGGCATGCAGTCAGACACCGGAGCAATAGTGGAGAACTACATCTTGATCCATAGGCAAAGAGGAATTCTGAGTTTGACTTGGGCTATTGAAACTTCAAAGTCCACCCACAGTGATACGCTTCCTCCAATAAAGCCCCACCTCCTAATTCTTTCAAATAAAGCCACTTCCTGGTGACTAGGCCTTCAGATCTTTGAGCCTGGAGAAGCCATTCTCATTCAAACCACCACAGTGACTTTCTCCTACAATGAAAAACAAGTTTTCTAAAGCCTGCTTCCAAGAAGGAACTAATAAATAACTGGGTTGAGGCAGGATAGAAAGGCAGGGAAAATTCTGGAGCCATGGGAAAGGAAAGAAGCCCCGTACTCCAGTGTCTCGTTGAAGCCTCTCCCAGAACTCCCAACAATTAGCAACGTTTGCTTCATGCCCTTTAAAGTTAATGGACATCCTAACCTCTGTAAAAACCTAGGGGCTCCTGGTTTTATTTTACCACACTGTAATCCCATTCAACCCTAGGATAACTCTAGAAACTCAACTCCAGAAGAGATATTAAAAGTAAAGGCAAGGAGGGTTGCTTGAAAACTGGTTAAACAGAGAAATTCCAAAATCTTTCAAACTCTTAGAATGTTCAAAATCCTACATAAAAACACTAGGATATTGAAGCAGATCGAGCTTAGAGACGGCTACACCCATACTCTCAGGTTTGTCTTTCTTCCTGAAATTCTCCTGCTTAAAATCTATTAAAAACTCTTTCAATAAACTCCACCTCTGTTTCACACTAGTTCATCCTGAATTTTTTTTCTCTGGGGAAGACAAGAATTCCACTTTACTGGAATACCTCACTCTCAGATATCAAGGGAACTCCTTGAGCTGTTACTAGGGCAGTGCTGGGCCACAACTTCACCCTCATTGATAAAGTCAAAGAGCAGTTTGTGCTGCCTCAGAACAAAGGCAAGAGAACTTCCCTGGGATGATTCTTCCAGCCCCCATCACAACTATGTGACCGGATCTTACCAGTCAGCAGCACAGCTTTCTCACAAGTTAGATGAAGGGACAAGGTAGCTTAAGTAGCGAGACGATAGAGAAGCATTGCCAGGTGGCTGATGAAACCTCAGAGTTGTGTGATAGTAAGATATCATGTGACCAATAAAACAAGGAGGGAAGGGAATCAACCTGAATTAGGTAGTACCTACACAGTTAAACACTGCTAACTAAATCTTCGTTCATTACACTGGCTTGTACATATGTCAGCTTTGAAAACTTTGCTTTCTTGTGCTAGAAACATGAGAAATCAGAACAGCTAGAAAGCCAAATACAGGGACAAAAGTCGAGAGTGAACTCTGTTTGGGGAAAACCTTGATCCATTCCTGAATTTCCTCACCTCTCCTCTGCCTTAACTGAATAACTTTCCCTACCAAGAAACTTTGCCTCCAAGACAAGGCATCCAGGGCCAGCCATGCCAGTCTCTGCAGATGCCTGGCTTGCCCCTTGAGTGTGTACTTTGGCCATATATATGATAAACCTCCTGTAATTCTTGACTTTATCTCTGTTCTGAATTCTTTTTGATAGAGACAAGAATCTGAAACTCCAAACCTCCCAGACTTCAGGTTAGACTTTCAGTTCCAACATGGTAGACTCCTCAAAGAAGGGTACACACTGAAGATTAAAAAAGACTGACCCAGCCACACAGATTCATTTCAGTCTTAGCATTTTCCTGCTCAAATTGTACAAATATTCATGTTTTGTGTATGCGCCTGGTTTTTGTTTTGTCTTCTTGTATATGTGCATTGGCATGTGTATGGGTGCCTGTGTACATATGAGTGCATGTGTGAGTGCATATGCATGTGTGAGTGCAAGTGTATATGTGAGTACATGTGTGTGAGCACATGTATATGTATGAGTACATGTGTGAGTGCATGTACATGTGGAGGCAAGGCTCTCATTTGAACCTAGAGTATGCAATTCAGCTAGTCTAGTTAGTTGGCCTGCTCTAGGGAATCCCCTGTCTCCACCCCTCAAACACTGAGATCATAAACAGACCAGTGCTTGCATGAAGCATTTGTGTGGTGCTGGAGATCTGAACTCTGCTCCTTACACTTGTGGAGCATGCACTTTACCCACTGAGCCATCTCCCTTACCCCAGGAGGCATTCTTTTTAATAAGTTCACCATTATGTGTGTGTGTGTGTGTGTGTGTGTGTGTGTGTGTGTGTGTGTGTAATTTACAGTAATATAAAATCTGCATTGAGACTTATTGATAAAACTCAATGCATTAGGAAAATCCAAGTACAGAAAAATAAGTTGGATAACTATTGGTTGAACAACTTCAGATTTCACTTTTTAATTTATTTTGTTTAAAAACCAAATAAAATTCTGGGTTTGTTGAAAATATCTATTGAAGTTTAATGTATAGTGGATGTCATAGGGTTTCACCGCTGTGAAGAGACACCAACCATGACCACGGCAGCTCTTAGTTTTTGGTTGTGAGCCTAGCCTTTAACAGCTGAGCTATCTCTCCAGCCCTACCATGCCAACTCTTACAAAGGAAAACATTTCATAAGTTTCCTTATAAAGGAAAACTGGCTTACAGTTTCAGAGATTCAGTCCATTAGCTTCATAGCAAGAAGCATGGTTGCATGCAGGCAGACATGGTGCTGGGGGAGCCAAGAGTTCTTCACCTTGATCTGCAGGCAGCAGAAGCTGACTGTCTCATGTAAGCATACATATAAGACCGCAAAGCCCACCTCCACGATGACACACTTCCTCCAAAAAGGCCACGTCTACTCCAACAAAGCCACACCTCCTAATACTGCCACTCCCTATGGGCCTATGGGCGCCCATACAACAGCAAACATCCTTGTCTCTTCTTCTAATGGAGAGTTTAAACACATTTATTTTTTAAAGGTCTCTGAAGATGTAGACATCTGGGAGTGGTTATTATGCCAACACGCTGACTATGCATCTTCTGTGTGCCAGAGGTTGTGAATACAAAGACTTACAAGAAGTGATTATTGTCTCTAGGAAGTCTACAGCTCATATGACAAATAATGCTTAAGAGACTAAAAAATATAAATGAATAAAAAGTGCAAATAATGGTTAAGACTATGCGTTTTCTTTTCCTAATCATTTCTTTTCCTTTTAGGAATGTACTAAAGGGATTCTAAATTTTATAAGCAATAATTGCCAAGAAAATATTTAAAAGAGACTAGATTTTGATTAAAGTGAGCGGACACCTACACTTCTGTCACTCAAAAGCATAAAACTACTGTAGCGATAAAGTCAACTTGAAATCAAAGAAAACAGAAATGTGTGTGTGTGTATGTGCGTGTGTGTGTGTGTGTGTGTTTGTGTGTGTGTGTTTGTATGTGTGTGTGTTTGTGTGTGTTTTTAGATGTGTCTATGTGAGTAGGATAAAATAATATTGGATAGTTGGTAAAGTTGGAAAACAGTAATAGAGTGAATACTCCATAAATGACATTAAAATAAATACCAGATGAACTAAGGCTTAAAACTACAAGAGGACTAGGAAAGTTGTTTTCTGACCAACACACACACACATACACACACACACATACATACATACACACACACACACACACACACACACACACACACACCTCCACCACCACCACCACCACCAACAACAACAACAATAACAACAATGAATAAAATAATAGAGAACACAGACAAATATATTTAAGTAATCACAGATGTGGCCTTTCATACTTTAAAAGGTTTGTCTATATTTTTACTCCTGTGTGTGCATTTGAGTGAGTGTGTGCCCTGTGTGTAGGCATACTGGGCTGGTTAGAAGAGGACGCTGGAGTTCCTACAGCTAGGGTTACAGGTGATTGTGAGCTGCCTACACTTGGGTTCTATAGGAACTAAATTCATGTTCTCTGAAAGACCAGCAAGTGCTCTTCAGTGCTGAGACACCTCTCCTGTCCCTCCTATGTGGCCTTCGACACAGACAAATTAAAGGAAAACTGATTTGACATCACAAAGAAAAATAAGTTTTAAGTATCAAAAAACCTAGATATTCTTAATATGTGCTAGAATAGGCAGGTGGGTAGTTTGCTGGGGCTAAGAGTTGTGTCGAAAATGACTAAACAGGGGAACGGAGGAATTTCCTAAGTGACAAATGCTGAATGTAGGTTGTATTGGTGTGGACATAGGCACACATGTTTGTCAAAAGTCAAGGGACTTTATGCTTTGAATGGGTTCATTTTATTATGCTTCGGTTGACTATTTAAAGCCCTCTGAAAATAACTAAAAGGCAAACTACAAGGGAAGAAACTAGAGGCATCTGAGACTGAGATACACAGCTTTGTGACTGACTAATAGGAACAGAGAGACCAGGTGTCAAATGGGTCAAGTACATAAACAACAAAACCCCAAACTGACTATGAACAATAATCACATGATAACAGATTAGATGCCAGTGATGATCTCATCGTGCAAGCAGACATGCAGATGTCAGCACCATCATGTTGGTGCAGTAGAAAAAGAAGTATCTGTCTTGTTGGTAAGTGGGGAGTTTAGTTCTGTGAGTGACATTTTGGTGTCACACAATATACAAAAGAATGTTCCAATTTGGAGTATTGTCAAGTTCATAGATTCTATACCCTTGAGTCTCCATCTCATCTCTGCTCTGTGACTCCATGGCCTGAGCTTCTAATCTCCTTTAATTCTTCTGATTCCCCTTGGTTCCCCCTCTTCCTCCACCACTTTCCACATCTCTGTCTTTCACTCCTGTAAATTTTTCCTTGTGATTCCTCCTACAACGTCAGCTCAGTCATCTAGTGAGTCCTTTTGAGTTTCCTGTTTTTGATGTCTCATTGGCTGGTGGGTGGATTGTCTTGGATGTCCTCTTTCCAGGTTTGGTGGTAGGGGTAGGGAGATAGAAGCCATAGGACCAACTTTTTCTCATCATTCGGGAAGCTAGCCTGGCTCCTTCAGATGATAGCAAGGGAACGAGCCCTGGTGTGTAAGCATGAGTGTGTCTCTGCTTGTGCTTATGGTATGAAGGTTTAGATGTTTTTACTAAGAGCCCTTTCAGTTTACAATGTGGCAATGTTGGGAGGAAGCTTCATGGGCAATGGTCAACTTGAAGACTGGGCCTTCAGGAATAAGTTTGAGCCTTTCAGTCTAGGATATCTCTCTCCCTGTGCTACCTTTGCACTTTCTCTTTCCTTGTAGTTTGAAGCAGAGCAAAGCCCTCAACCAGATGTGGCCACATTAGTTTAGACCTCCCAACCTTTCATAAAAATGTGTCAAAATAAACCTTTGTTTCTTTATAATGTACACATTGTCAAGTGTTTATTTCTTTGTTTATTTTTGTACTGATGGTAGTCACTGAACTGCCTGGTTCTTATGAGGTGGTATAGCCTGTCTACTTTTGTGTGATGGCTGAGACATGTTGTCAGTGTTGGCTTGAGCAGTGGAAGACCAACTAAATGTCTTCATGAGAGAGAAGAGTGGGGATGGGTTTGGCAATCTCCCACACAGCATCCTTCATAATATATACTAAAAACCACCAAGTACCCAAATCAGGAATCGAGAGTGCAGCCACATGGTAGACAGCATATTGCAGAAGGGCATCTAGTGAGATGTAGATACTTAATGAAAATGCAAAACAAGATGTTCTGCAGGGAGAAGCGTTAGAGCCATGACAGAAAGACAAATGAAAAATGTTCCCTTTCCCCACATCTGATAGAAACGTTGTAAGAAACACACTGTCTGACCCTCTCCACTTTTGTAAGCTTTGGACAGAGGCCAGAAGGAACTATTGTCTGTAATTAAAGTGCAAGTTTGTGTTGGCTCTGCTCTGTTACCCGTTACTGGGCTGACAATAGGTAAATTACTAAAGTTCATCAAGCCTGGTGTGTCTAGAAGGGGAATTAGAATCATACCTGCCTTGGAAAGTTGCATGAACACTGAATGATATATTTATGTGAAGGGGTATATGCAGTGCGGAACACAAAACTGCTTAATAAATGTTAGATAATAAGTCACGATTTCTATAAACAGAGAAAAGTAACAGATAATATTTTATTATGTTAATTTATGTGTTTATGCACACGTGTGTGGTTGTGTACATTTCACAGTACATGTGGGGTTTTTTGTTTGTTTGTTTGTTTGTTTGTTTTTCGTAGCTGGGGACCAAACCCAGGGCCTTGCACTTGCTAGGCAAGCGCTCTACCACTGAGCTAAATCCCCAACCCTCACAGTACATGTGTAAAGATCAGAGCACATGTTCAGGATTTGGTTCCCTCCTTCCACAGTGTGAGCTCTGGGGATCAAACTCAGGTCACTAGGTTTGGGGACAAGCACCTGCCCTGGCTAAGCCATCTCATCTGCCCTTGATACTTTTTTAACCCATAGTTTGAAGGGTATAAATTTATAACAACATTTGAAGCCATTGATCGAGGAACTAATTATATGACAGGGGTGGTTATAGCCATGGTTTCAGTTAGGCTTGTATTTTACTAATGCCAACAATACCATAGTGACAGATATTCTAGTGGCACCTCTCATTAAGACACCATGAGAAGCATTTATCAAACCAACAGGTGACATATGCCGAACAAAACGATCCAAAGTCCTGCCAGGGATTCTGCTTCTGGTTACAGGAACCAATTGTTTGAGACAACAATGCAAAGCTGAAGCCACACACGCCAAGCCTGGTCAACTGCCAATCAAGTTATCTAGTCAGGAACTCAATAATTTGGGTAGCCTAATGTTTTTTTTTGTTGTTGTTTGGGTTTTTTTCTGTTTTTGTTTTTGTTTGTTGGTGGGATTTTTTTGTTTTGTTTTTTGTTTTGCTTGTTTGTTTTTGTTTTTGTTTTTGTTTTGAGACAAGGCCTTGTTGTATAATGCTGGCCAGCCTCAACTAACTATATATAGTTATATAGAGACCAGTCTGGCTGTGAACTCACAGAGTTCTGCCTGCCTCTTCCTTCTGAGTACTGGGATTAAGGCCTGGCAGTCTGACATTAAACATTCTTAATTACAAATGACAGCATCCACCACTCCTTTCCAATTAATTTTGGCTTTGTGGGTCACTGTTCAGGCACCAATTATGTTGCCTGAATATTCACAGGGAAATGAAAGCACAAGTCTATTCTCCCTAGATAGGCACCCATTACAACTTAACCTGATGAGCCAATAACTTTACTGGGGTTTCTTACAAGAGTATGGGTTAAAGGTTACCTACAGGAGCATGTAGAACTCAAAGGCAACAATATCACCAAAAGGTCCAGCTCAGCATGGATGGCAATTCACAAAGAATGCATCCCTGTGTTTCTTGTAGGACTTTCAGATACCTCAGCTGGTGGGAAGGTCTTCTCTTTGTAGCACTCATTACTACTCACATAACTTTGGGAGGAGCCTATAAATCTCATAAGTTTCAGGAGCCTCCTGAGATTTGTAAGTTGTGTGTACTTTCCGAGAAGTCTTCCTCCAGGAGGGAATGTTTCATTCTGGAGGAAATGACTACACAGCACTTATACTAGGGCTTAATCCCTGGGGTAGGAGTAGGACTTTGGGAGGCAAGAGAATTTTGTGATTCATCCCCCCATTTCTACAGTTAAATGGGCCTGTCTACACTGCTGCATGCCTTGAACTTGAACATCTTTGGCAGCTGGCTTCCTTACAACATGCACCCTGTAAGTGAGCATTGTGGAAACACATAGCAGTCACAGAATCTCTCCTCCCTGAGTTGTGGTCACAAATTCTTGAAATAGTCTGGTCTGCAGTGTGGAAAGTTAGATGGCAACTTTGTTGGAGTTGGGAGCTTGAGTAACCACAGCAGCTTGTTCCCCAACAGTTCTCAGAGATGTCACCCCCATCTTCCATGGATCACTCAGATCTTCTGAGTTCAACCAGGCAGGAGACCATGACTGCTGCCACCTCAGGTGACACTACTAGGGCTCTGTCAGGGTTGATGGATAGTCTCACACTGTCTTCCAGGGTGGTGTTCAGTAAACCAGATGCTCCTGGTGGCCTCAGAGCAAAATGGTCTTCCTTTATCCTGTGTTATGTTTTGAATGAAAATGGACCCCATAGGCCCATAGGGAGTGGCATCATTAGGCTCTGTGACCTTGTTGAAGTAAATGTGGCCTTTTGGAGGAAGTGTGTCACTGGGTGAAGGGAGGATGTCAGGATGAGGGAACTTTGAGGTCTTTTTCTTTCTTTCTTTCTGTCTTTCTTTCTTTCTTTCTTTCTTTCTTTCTTCCTTCCTTCTTCCTTTCTTCCTTCCTTCCTTCCTTCCTTTCTTTCTTTTTTCTTTTTTTTTTCTTTTTAACCAAAACAAACTTTTATTTGATCAGAATTACCCCATCAAGGACCCGGGTAGTATCTCCCTCTATAGCGCCAATTCCTGTTGGGGCCCCGGCATCTCGAGTCAGCACACAGATTCTCCACAGATTGGCTCTAGGGATGTCGTAAGTCCGATCTTAGCAGCATGAATGTCCAGGCAGACTCAGGGCACAGGTTTCGGGCTCAGACTGCTTTGCTCCACTGCCCTTTCCACCCTACAGGGTCCCCACAGTCGGCAGGTAGCTCTCCCTTCCTGCTCTCCGCAAACCCTAGCAACCCTGTGCCCCATCACAGCTCCTCCTTCTCAGCCCCGTTCTTCTGGAAGGCAGTCAGGATGTTCAAACTCTTCTGCAGCTCTTCCTTCTTGCTGTCATTCATCTTGTTCTCAGTCAGCTTACTGATCCGGGTCATCTCCGAGGCCAGAAAGTCTTAACCTTGGTCCAAGATCCCATGATCTTCAGGTGCTGGCTAGCCCACTTCTTGAGTGCCTCCTTCACACCTGAGAGGCTGTCCTGCCCCTCTTTCGATTTGGCCTGGTGGGTCTCTACGCCAGAGGCCTCAATGAACTCACCTCCAGGGCATCCTATGCGGGCAGTCATCCATCCAGGCATGCCGAGATAGGCTCCCTTTAGCCAGTGCTGAATGTCTCCAACCTTAACTGCCCCACTGTACGGGACAGGATTTACAAAGTCCCCATCCTGGAAGAAGTAGAAGACTGGGTAGTTCTCTTTGTCCGGCTTGTACTTCTCACTTAGCTCCATGTTCAGCTTGCCACTGTAGTCTGAGATCCCCACCTCTGCCACCGAGAGATCATCGCTGGAGGCGTTCTCAGCCAGATGCTTGAACTTGTCTTGCTTCTCTCCATAGGGATACTGGGTGTCCAACTTCACCAAGATGAATTTGCTTTTGGGAATGCCCCTGTAGAAAGTGACTATGTCCAGGGGAAGGGAACCCTTTGTGTGCAGGCCGCTGCCTCCATGCGCAGCAGAGAGTAGCAGCAGGCCCAGGAGAACAGACAGCAGTGAGGAGAGTGAAACGGAGTCAGGCACGGTGGCAGCCAACATGCCAGGTTGAGGTATTATAAGTTCAAGCTATCATACAGACCTTTTACTTGCTTGGTTAAAGTCACACTGAGGTATTTTATAGTATTTGGGACTATTATGAAGGGTGTCGTTTCCCTAATTTCTTTCTCGGCTTGTTTCTCTTTTGTGTAGAGGAAGTCTACTGATTTATTTGAGTTAATTTTATACCCAGCCACTTTGCTGAAGGTGTTTATCAGCTTTAGTAGTTCTCTGGTGGAACTTTTGCCATCACTTAAATATACAATCATGTCGTCTGCAAATAGTGATATTTTGACTTCTTCCTTTCCAATCTGTATCCAATTGATCTCCTTTTGTTGTCTGATTGCTCTGGCTAGGATTTTGAGAACTATATTGGATAAGTAGGGAGAGAGGGCAGCCTTGTCTAGCCCCTGATTTTAGTGGGATTGCTTCAATTTTCTCTCCATTTAGTTTAATATTAGCTACTGATTTGCTGTATATGGCTTTTACTATGTTTAGGTATGGGCCTTCAATTCCTGTTCTTTCCAGGACTTTTATTATGAAGGGGTGTTGAATTTTTGTCAAATGCTTTCTCAGTATCTAATGAAATGATCATGTGGTTTTTATCTTTCAGTTTGTTTACATAGTGGATTATGTTGATGGTTTTCCGTATATTAAACCATCCCTGGATCCCTGGAATGAAGCCTACTTGATCATGATGGATGATTGTTTTGATGTGCTCTTGGATTCTGTTTGCAAGAATTTTATTGAGTATCTTTGCATCGATTTTCATAAGGGAAATTGGTCTGAAATCCTCTTTCTTTGTTGGGTCTTTGTGTGGTTTAGGTATAAGAGTAATTGTGGTTTCATAGAAGGAATTCGGTAGTGCTCCATCTGTTTCAATTTTGTGGAATAGTTTGGATAGTATGAGGTCTTCTATGAAGGTCTAATAGAATTCTTCACTGAACCCATCTGGACCTGGGCTCTTTTTGGTTGGGAGACCTTTAATGACTGCTTCTATTTCTTTAGGAGTTATGGGGTTGTATAACTAGTTTATCTGTTCCTGATTTAACTTTGGTACCTGTCTAGGAAATTGTGCATTTCCTCCAGATTTTCAAGTTTTGTTGAATATAGGCTTTTGTAGTAGGATCTGATGATTTTTTGAATTTCCTCTGATTCTGTAGTTATGTCTCCCTTTTTATTTCTGATTTTGTTAATTTGGACACACTCTCTGTGTCCTGTGGTTAGTCTGGATAAGGGTTTATCTATTTTTGTTGATTTTTTTCAAAGAACCAACTCCTCATTTTGTTGATTATTTGAATAGTTATTTTAGTTTCTACTTGGTTGATTTCAGCTCTGAGTTTGATTATTTCCTGCCTTCTTCTCCTCCTGGGTGCATTTGCTTCTTTTAGTTCTAGGGCTTTTATGTGTGTTGTCAAGCTACTGATATAAGCTCTCTCCTGTTTCTTTCTGCAAGCACTCAGAGCTATGAGTTTTCCTCTTAGCACGGCTTTCATTGTGTCGCATAAATTTGGGTATGTTGTACCTTCATTTTCATTAAATTCTAAGAAGTCTTTAATTTCTTTCTTTATTTCTTCCTTGACCAGGTTATCGTTGAGTAGAGCATTGTTCAACTTCCATGTATATGTGGGTGTTCTTCCCTTATTGTTATTGAAGACCAGCTTTACAGTGGTGGTCTGATAGGACGCATGGGATTATTTCTATCTTTCTGTATCTGTTGAGGCCTGTTTTATGACCAATTATATGATCAATTTGGGAGAAAGTACCGTGAGGTGGTGAGAAGAAGTTATATCCTTTTGTTTTAGGATAGAATATTCTATAAATATCTGTTAAATTCATTTGGTTCATGACTTCTTTTAGTCTGTCTGTGTCTCTGTTTAATTTCTGTTTCCATGATCTGTCCATTGACGAGATTGGGGTGTTGAAATCTCCTACTATTATTGTGTGAGGTGCAATGTGTGCTTTGCGCTTTAGTAAGGTTTCTTTTATGTATGTAGGTGCTCTTGTATTTGGAGCATAAATATTTAGGATTGAGAGCTCATCTGGTGGATTTTTCCTTTGATGAATATGAAGTGTCCTTCCTTATCTTTTTTGATGACTTTTGGTTGAAAATTGATTTTATTCAATATTAGAATGGCTACTCCAGCTTGCTTCTTCAGACCATTTGCTTCGAAAGTTGTTTTCCAGCCTTTTACTCTGAGATAGTGTCTGCCTTTGTCTCTGAGGTGTGTTTCCTGTAGGCACCAAAATGTTGGGTCCTCATTGCGTATTCAGTTTTTTCATCTGTGTCTTTTAATTGGGGAGTTGAGTCCATTGATGTTGAGAGATATTAAGGAATAGTGATTATTGGTTCCTGTTATATTCATATTTGGATGTGAGGTTATGTTTGTGTGCTTGTCTTCTCTTTGTTTTGTTGCAAAGACGATTAATTTCTTGCTTTTTCTAGGGTGTAGCTTGCCTCCTTATGTTGGGCTTTACCATTTATTATCCTTTGTAGGGCTGGATTTGTAGAAAGATATTGTGTAAATTTGGTTTTGTCATGGAATATCTTGGTTTCTCCATCTAGGTTAATTGAGAGCTTTGCTGGATACAGTAACCTGGGCTGGCATTTGTGTTCTCTTAGGGTCTGTATAACATCTGTCCAGGATCTTCTGGCTTTCATAATCTCTGTTGAGAAGTCTGGTGTAATTCTGATAGGTCTGCCTTTATATGTTACTTGACTTTTTCCCTTACTGCTTTTAGTATTCTTTCTTTGTTTTGTGCATTTGGTGTTTTGACTATTATTTGATGGGAGGAGTTTCTTTTCTGGTCCAATCTATTTTGAGTTCTGTAGACTTCTTGTACGTTTATGGGCATCTCTTTCTTTAGGTTAGGATTAATATAGTAAAAATGGCCATTTTACCAAAAGCAATCTACAGATTCAAAGCAATCCCCATCAAAATTCCAACCCAATTCTTCATAGAGTTAGACAGGACAATTTGCAAATTCATCTGGAATATCAAAGAACCCAGGATAGCTAAAACTATCTTCAACAATAAAAGGACTTCTGGGAGAATCACTATCCCTGAACTAAAGCAGTATTGCAGAGCAATAGTGTTAAAAACTGTATGGTATTGGTACAGAGACAGACAGATAGACCATTGAATAGAATTGAAGACCCAGAAATGAACCCACACACCTAAGGTCACTTGATTTTTGCAAAGGAGTCAAAACCATCTAATGGAAAAAAGATAGCATTTTCAGCAAATGGTGGTGGTTCAACTGGAGGTCAACATGTAGAAGAATGTAGATCGATCCATTCTTATCACCCTGTAAAATGCTTAAGTCCAAGTGGATCAAGGACCACCACATCAAACCAGATACACTCAAACTAATAGAAGAAAAAGTAGGAAAGAATCTTGAACACATGGGCACTGGTGAAAATTTCCTGAACAAAACACAAATGGCTTATGTTCTAAGATCAAGAATCGACAAAGGGATCTCATAAAAATGCAAAGCTTCTTTAAGGCAAAGGACACTATTGTTAGGACAAAACGGCAACCAACAGATTGGGAAAAGATCTTTACCAATCCTCCAACTGATAGGGGGCTTATATCCAAAATATACAAAGAACTCACGAAGTTAGACAACAGGGAGACAAATAACCCCATTACAAATGGGGTTCATGGATGTAGATCTCTCCTGAGAGACACAGCCAGAATACAACAAATACATAGGCGAATGCCAGCAGCAAACCACTGAACTGAGAACGGGACCCCCGTTGAAGGATTCAGAGAAAGGTCTGAAAGAGCTTGAAGGGGTTCGAGACCCCATATGAACAACAATGCCAACCAACCAGAGCTTCCAGGGACTAAGCCACTACCCAAAGGCTATACATGGACTGACCCTGGGCTCCAACCTCATAGGTAGCAATGAATAGCCTAGTAAGAGCACCAGTGGAAGGGGAAGCCCTTGGTCCTGCCAAGACTGAACCCCCAGTGAACGTGATTATTGGGGGGAGGGCGGTAATGGGGGGAGGATGGGGAGGGGAACACCCATAGAGAAGGGGATGGGGAGGGGTTAGGGGGATGTTGGCCCGGAAACCGGGAAAGGGAATCACAATTGAAATGTAAATAAGAAATACTCAAGTTAATAAAGATGGACGGAAAAATGAATGGAGAAAAAAAGAAGTTCAAGCTAGTCCTAGTGTGTCACTCTCTCTTCCCAATGCCTGCCAACCTGGGATCTCAGCTCTCAACTCTCAGCTACGTCTCCAGCAGCATGTTTGCCTGCCCTCTGCCATGCCTCTCGCCATGATGAGGATGGGCTAAACCTCTCAAGTGTATGGCAGCCACACTTAAACATTTTCCTTTATAAGAGTTGCCGTGGTCATGGTGTCTCTTCCCAGCAGTAGAATTTTGACTTAGACACTGTGATCTGAAGAACAGAGGGGGACAATGGTGGGAGCCATAGCAAAAGGAAAAAAAATTACCTAAATCCCAGTTATAACAGTGCTTGGTGTCACAGCTCTGTATTCAAATAACCCTGAAGAAGGCGTCAAGATGGCAGGAGCAAGGTGATTCACTGTCAGTGGAATTCAGAACCTGTGTCCTCGATTGACCTTTACATACAGAGCTGCACATAGCTTCTTAGCCTGTTTGAAATATCATTTGCCATGTTTTCCACAGCTTTCCTCTAAAAACGAGATTATGAAGTAAGTGGTGCCTCTAATATTGTTCAGTAAACAGCTGCATAACAGCCTGCATAACAGCCCATAGTGGTCCTGTGTATGTTCCTAAGGATGTCCTTTCCTGGGTTCTGCTATCTGTACAGCAGAATGACCAATGCATCAGAACTGCCTTCCAACTCCTGCCCCAGGAAAGGTTCAGCACCCCATTCCTTTCCTTTACCTCCTCCGGGGTGCTAATTAACTATGATAAAATTGGTAAGGACGGAGAGAAGCTTCTAGACTCTACTCTCAGCAGCAACTAGTCAGCGGCTAGGCAGGATTTTTTTTCTACTAAGTTTAGAAATGCCCATGCCTTCAGCAGCTCAAACAATTACAAGTTCTCCAAGGTAAGTTCCTCCTCTAGCTCCCTGCCGGGTGGCCTAGAACAGGACTCAGAGTCATCACGAGGTGCCCAGCCCCCACTCCTTCCTGACATCAAATTGTCTCTTGCTCCCTCCTGGAAGGACACCATCTGCCACAACTGTCTCCTCCATCTGTGTCTCCTTTTGCTTAAGGGACTTCCACTGGGAATCTGGAAATAGCTTCCTCGTTTCAATCATTCTCACAGGCCTCGTGGTCTTTGTGTCTCAGTGACAGACCATCTCAGGTTCCCACTGGGCTGGATGCCCACCGTGTGGGTGGCTGCTGTTAGGGTATTGTACCTTTATTCATTTCATAGTCACTGCTGAGCTACCTGCAGACAGTGTGCTAATTACTGGGTGGTAGGCAGGCAAGCATAGTGCTTGGAGACCACAGGCTTGGAGGGATGCCTTGGGGTTGCTCAGAGAAGCTTTCTGGAGATGCTGATGCATCTCTATAGAAAGCTGATCTGGGTCTACCTCTCGTTACCTCTGTAGGCTTTAATACTATTTCTTTGGGAACTTCAGAGTGCCAATCTTCCTTCAGTACTTTGGTCTTCCAGTTTTGACTCAGAAAGTGACAGCTGGGATCCTCCCTAGGCTCTTGATTTCATGTTTTCTGCGATGAAGCCAAAATCCAGCCTCAGTCACTGCCGTGTTGGTCAGCTTCCAGCACAGCTCTCTACTGACCTGGTGGAGTGATTTCACCATCACTTAACATTCTCATATTTGAAGTAAAAGGGTGAGATCTACAGCGAGGAGGGAAGACTGGCCTCAGAATTGGTTCAACCCTAGCATCATTCTCCTGATGGCAAAATTGGTCAATACTAACTCTGCTTCCTCCTCACCTGGGCAGAAGAATTCAGAGGAGAAAATTATTGGAAGATGTAAGAGGGCTGCATGGGAACAAAGGGCACGGCACACGTGCAAACACACACACAACGGGCTACACGTGCAAACACACACAACGGTTCTCTGAAGTCTTTGATACAAAGGGAATTTGGAATCATCAAACCTGACTTTGCAGCACTGAAGCAGAAGTGCTAACAAGAGCATGGTAGTCCTAAGCATGATATGGTGACAGATGTGATAACTCCCAGCACTAGGCATGCAGAGGCAAGAGAATTACCAATTTTGAGGCCATGGGCTATCTGGGTATAGATCAGTAGTAGAGTCTTTTTCTAGAATATGAGACCCGGGTCCCATCTCCATTATGAGAAAAAAAAGCAAAATAAAATTGAGTGTGTACATGCCTCACATGCTCTCTAGCCTCATTTTCCCTGTGCATAATGGGATTATCTCTATAAGGTTCAAGTGAGATGGCATGCATGAATTCTTTTGAAAATATCAAAGATGGTACAAATTAAAATATAGGGGATGTCCTTGTTATTATAGTGGTATAGTGCATCCGGTAACATGGGAGGGCAGGACCCAGTACCCTGATAGGGAAGCAAGATATCCTGTCTACAGTCATGAGCTCCTGGATCTCATCAAAATGAAAGGAACCATCTTGGAACACTCTTAATATGACTATGACTCCTGTTCATCTCCTGGGCACATCACTGCATAAATCTTAGAATCCCAGCAGTGAAGATAGATGGGATGGGCCTTCTCAGTCCATTTCACCATTGGGCACTGTTGAAATACTGAATTCTTATTTACTGTCCCAAGAAGTGCCCAGACACTGGTAGCCAAATGAATGCACCTTACCTCAGTTATCAAACAAGTGAGTCTTTACTTGTCCTTTAACTCAGATACTTGGTGGTTATTACAGTTTGAATTTGAAATGTCCCTAGGGGCTCATGTATGAAGTTTGCTTCCAAAATATTGGCACTATTTTTAGGGCTGTGGAACCCTTAAGAGGTAAGGCTCTACTGGCAGGAATAGAGCAAGGCCTTTGAAGATTGTAGTTCCTAGTTTCTGTCCACATTCTATCTCATGGCCTGCTGTGATGTGAGCAAGGGCTCCCATACTCTCCTGCCACCATGAACACAATTTTCCAGTATGTCTCCCCTATCACAATGAACTGAAACCTTCTAATACCATGAGCCCAAATAAATTTCTCCTCCTTTATGTTGTTTTTGTCAAGAATTGAAGTCATGACAGAATGTAGCTGTATGGTACAAGGAGGTTAGAAACCATCGGGTCTCCATGATAAGTGCCCTGGTGGGCATTCCAAACAGATGAGCACTCTGACTTCTGGGTAATGAGTAACCTAGTCAGCCACAGCAGCACCCTGCACACTGCCTGTCAGAGAGGATGGGGAAGGTGTTACTTTCAACTTCTGCCCAGGTCTCTTGACACATCAATCCTCTACCCCTTTCCCTCCACTGTCATCACCCACTTCCATTCTCCATGAAGATCTCAAGTATTTCTTATTAAAGTCAATGACCTGTTCTAGTTCCTGACTCAGAATGGGCAGAGCTTGACACTTATAAGAGGCTAATTTGGGAATTGTAGAATCAAGTGTATCATTCTCTCTGCTCATACACCAGACAGATGGTCAGAAAGTCATCTAATGTTAGCCAGTATACTTAAGCAATCTTGTTACTGCTGGGATCTCCATTGAGTACACTTACACATGCAGGTGTAAAGCCCATGGAAGTGTCCCGAGAATTCTCTTAGAAGCTAATAAGAGCATGTAGCAAGTCTGAAGGCCTTATTTAATATTCATCTAGTCTTTCAGTAGGTAGACTCTCGCTTCCAATGAAGAATGCCCACACTTAGGCCTGCCATCTCAAAGATAAGTGGGCACTCTCCCATTGGAGAATGGACTGAGGTGTGGGAAGCCAAATTCCTGTATCAGTGATAGCTGTTGGTAAAGGTGCCCCCCATTGGGGAGATGATACTTTGATATTCAATGGCTTCTTGGTCAGCCTAGGCTCTATAGTTTAAAACAATGACCAGAGTGAATCTTAGCATCGAATCAAAGAAGAGGCTGTTGATCAATTCATGGACTCTTGGGAAGCCCCATAGTAATCCACTGATAGAGATCTTGGGTCAGAGAGAGGGCTGCTAGAAGGATGACTGGTGGGTGCTCAATAACCTGGAAGCCATTTTGAGATAAAGAATCCTTCTTGTCTCTAGACATCATGGAGCAGAGATCAGCTATCCCAGTGGGCCCACCCAAGTTCTACCTGCAAAATCTGGAGCTTTGTGTCACTGAGTTTCAGAGGGCTTTGCTATCTAGGGCGATGTGTCCAAACATGCTGTGAACACATTGTCAGTTCTGCAAGTGTAGAGGTTTCCCTTGTGAAATGGGATGTGCTCAGTAAGCATTTAACCAGAACAACCATAGGCACAGAGTCCCTCTCCAGAGCCTCTTCACTCAATATGTGCTTTGTGCTTCTGTCTTATACAGCTTCTTGCCAAATTTTATTGTATGCATAATGCCAAATGTTTCTTTAGGTTATTTTTAGTGTATTAAAGAATTTACTTCTTTTTTAAATTTTTTTTTTGAGGCAAGGCCTCATGGAGTCCAGGTTGGCTTCAAACTTTGCTCTGTAGCTGCAGATGACCTTGAGCTCCCGATCTGTCTGTATTAGTCCCTCAGCTGCTGGAATGACAGGCTTGCATCCCTAGCCAGCCTCTCAGAAATGATGATATTCTGATGACTACCAGCCTATTGAAACAATAGATGACCCACAAAAACTGAACCACCCTCTCCCATGGAATCTTACATCAGGAGAAGAAAAGGGTTGAAGTTGGGAGCCAGACAGAGGAGAAAGTGCCTCCTAGAAAGATGTCTCATACTTCTAAGATCTCATTAGCCTCTTCGCAGGAAGAGACTATATGCCTGGACATTGATATGTCATGGGTGGACAGGACTACACCTAAACCTAGACTGCTTACATGTTCCCATTCCCAACTCTATATTTAAACTTTACTCTCACTTCACAGCCTTGTAGTAGGACAGGATTGGGTGTGGGGGGATCAGTGGGCCTCTTAGTCTCTCTTCTGAATATGGCTACACTGAATAAATATCCTTTTACTGACTTTGAAACTATTAATTTGGTTCAAATTGGCTTCTCAAGAATGGCTAGCCAAACCTGAATTCTCTGGATACAAAGTGTAACCCCAATTTCAGTACCACCAGCACATCCAGATATAAATTTATTTACATTGTGTGTATCCCAGATCTTTAAGAAATACAGGATGGTTGGGGGGGAACACTCTCATAGAAGAAGGGGGAGGGGAGGGGATAGGGGGTTTAGGGATGGGAAACTGGGAAAGGGGATAACATTTAAAATGTAAATTTTAAAAAATCTAGTGAAAAAGAAGCACTTCTGAGTGGAGGTGCAAGGCATAGTTCCTGCTGCCTTCTCACACTAGCTCACCCGGTAGTCATAAGTGCTAATTGCAGGGCATGGAACACATGAATTATGAGAGTCACATTCTGGGGTGAGTATTTGCCTTGCCACCTTACAGACAAGGACATTGGGGTGCAGAGAGAACACACCACACAATTAAACTGGGTGAGCTGTAAAGACCATGCCCTGAATCTGAATCTAGTGCTTCCTAAAGCCTTTAGAAAAGATAGCACAGAACCAGGCTTTCTTGGAATGGGGAACAAAATAGAGGCTAAGCAGAAACAGAAGGGTTCCAGGGCATGATTAACGAGACTCTTGTGTCTATGGTTGGGGCTGGGTAACAGACCTCATGTATAGATCCCAGGAGGACCCTGCATATCATATTGATCAAGTCAAGCTATCAACTAGATGGAAGGAAGAAAAGAAAAGCATTGGTATGACCTAAAGGCAGCCTCAAGGGATTGTGCCGATGTGCTCATCCAGGCAGCCTCAGAAGGGTTCCTGAAGGTTCCTTCCTGACCCACAATTTCAGCCAACACCTATTTGCTTCAAGCTCTATTAGAGATGTGGCCATGGTGGTAGCATTGTCCCTGACCAGGACACCGCCATACATATGCATTCAGAGGTTCTCGATCTCAAAAGCATTGGGAGAGATAGGCAGCCACTAGCCCCTGTGATGAGATAAACTTGGGGATTCTGGACATAGCTAAGTTCATAAGCAAAATCTTGGAGCCACCATAACACAATTCATAGGAGGAGACAAAGATGATTCCCTTTAGGGGAAGTCTTTCAAGTGCAATGGGGAGGAAGGGACTCCCAGAGACACCAGTGCTTCAGCCATGAGCATTGAGGAGAAGTCACTAGAAGGAGGCCCTGCGGTAAGAGATGATATTTTCCTAGGCTATGTCAGGTACGGAGGTATGTGAACTATGGCCCACAGCCATCTTGCTTTTCTGCCTCCACCCTAGGACTCCCAGCTTCAGCATCCTGCCTTTGTGTCAGTGGATCCTTGGTCCTTTTTTCCATCCTCATGGCCTGATATTGAGTCCACTTACCTCTCTATACCTTCTTAACATACTACCCACGTGAGTCCCCAGAGCCTATTTCTTGGCCTGTTTCTGACCTGAGGGACCAGGGAAGCAAAACACCAGCCTCTGTGCCTCACTTACTCATCTATAAAGTGCGAGAGCAGTAGAATTTTTCCTTTGGGTTGTTTGAGGGATAGATAAGCTACCATAGGTGGATTACATCAGAGTGGACCTGGAATTTAGCCAGAGATAAAAGCTGATTATGACAGCTCCTATTACAGACAGTGACGCCTACTAAGGTGCTCTGAGCAGGGCATCATAGTCAAGGCCTTGCTTTACAATTTCTCTGGTAGTATATTTGGGAATGAATTAGAGCAATGGTCCTGGGATGGTTGATCTTCATTGTAAAGTTGACCGGATCTTGAACACTTAGAGAATATGTCCTGGATATGCCTTTCAGAAAGACTCACCCTGAACATGGGTGGTTGGGGGGCCTAAAATGAATATAGGGGGAAAGGAGAAAACCAGATGAGCTACATTGTTTCCCTTCCTCTGAGGTTTAGACCAACAAAATGTAAGGAGTCTGAGCCACGCATTCCTACTGCCATGAATTCTGCCATGCCTTCCCTAGCAGTATAGGCTCTATCTCCCAACCGTGGGACAGAAGGAACCTTTTCTCCCATGAGTTGTTTTGTCTGGTATTGGTCATAGTAGTAAGAAAAGCAAGTAATACAGGAGCCAAGACTAAACAGAGGATTGTCATAGAATGTTATAGTACTATTTTAAGGGCAAAAGGAAAGGGGCCTGAAGGCAATGGCAGCTGGAGTAAGAAAAGCCAAAATCCTGCGTACATTCAATGGCAGTTGATGGCCAGATGGCAGTGAGGGAACCTAGAAGGGGAGAGATAGGAACTCTGGCATCTTGTCTCAGATGAACAAGACTTGGATGGCTTAAAACATAAGAGCTTGTGTGGGAGTATACTGGCTGTGTGGGATGGATACGACATCTTGTAAGTAGCTAGAGAAGGGCCGTGGACACCCAGACTGAGAGCCTCAAGAGAGGATGCAGGTGGGGTGCAGAGGAATGTCCCATCATAGTAACTAAAGATGAGGGGAAGTTTGAGGTCCCTCAGGGAAATGGTCAATGAGAAGTAGTGACCAAGGACTGAATGTGGCAGGACAGAAGGATTGGCAAAGTCCGTCCTTAGCTTGTCACTGTAATTCTATGAGTGCCTGCTGGTGACAAGCTAGCCCACATTGAGGGAGGCCTGGGAAGAGACGTACAGACAACTCTGGCAGATTTCAGGGGTTCTGAAGAGTGCAGAAGCTGGGTCACAGCTCACAGGATGGGGCTCCATTCAGTCTCCTGGAGACCAACAGCTGGCATGAACAGTCACTCCTGGTGAGCCATCTGCAGCGCAGCCCCCGAACTCAGCCAAAATAAAATCTGCACTGAAGGCAGGAGGTGGTTAAATTAAGTAGGTGGCAGACACTGTTCGATGACACTCCATCTCAATGACAGCTTAGCATGCTGCCCGGGTGGGATGAGCAGGTGGCCAGAGAGAATTCAGGCCAAGGAGTTGGGTTTCTATCCAACATTAACCTCTGATGCAACTCACAGCGTGAACGGGACCCACTTTCTACTTCTGTCAACCCCAAGGGCCATGAAAAGGACATGGTCAGTGTGTAATAAATGGTCACAATGAATGTGCTGAGTGGATATTGTAAGCAAAAATGGTGCTACTTTTTTCCCTTCAGTTGCTCAAGGCTTGGCATGTGGAAGGGGTTTCTTTTTTCTTCTACTTTTTCAAATCTAAGACACTGAGTGAAGATTGTCTCCAGTTTCTGAATTTTGCCCCCAGTCAATGTTACACATTGGACTTGCTTGAAAACTTCACGAATCCATTTTAATGGATTCTCTCTGAAAATGCGCTAAAGATGTTCACAGAAGTGGTTTTCAGGTTCGTCCCCTGAACCTCCCCACAGACGGCAAGCAGAAAGTCTAAGTTGAACAGGAAGTGCAAGTTGAACCAATGCTGCAGGCCTCAAACTCCAGGTTTAGGAAGGGTTCCTGGCATCAGTCCTGTTTCCGGAAGCACAAGCTGAGAGTTTCCGGATGGGCAAGATGCATCTCCATCCGCGGTGCTCTCTGGTGACTCCTCTTGTTATCTACACAGGGCGCTCATCCTGAAGCACAGCTTTGCCCTCCTCCTCTATGTGCTGAGAAGAAAAAACACAAACAATTGCAGTGAGTGGATTTCACAACATCCAACAAGACATTTTGTGGTTCCATCATGAGGGAGACTTGGTTTTAGAACAGCCAACTGCATGTTGGATACTAGTAAAATGCTGAAACTTGGTTCATTCATTCCTTCATTCTACAAATCATTTGTTTAATCTCTAATCCTGTAAATGTCATTGAACACTGTGAATGTTTTAAGAATCAGAATGAGATAAACACCATGATCGAGGCTACTTATGGAAGAAGGTGCTTATCTTGGCTTATAGTTCTAGAGAGATGACTTAATCCTGGCAGGGCAGCGTGGCTAAAAATGGCAGGCATGGGCCAGCAGCAGGAAGCCAGCTGATTCCATCCTCCACTGCAAACACATGTTGGAGGGTGCAAACAGGAAATAGGGTAAAGCTATACATCTTTTAAGGCCCATGGTAATGGACTTCCATTAGCAAGACTGTGCTTCCTCATAACTTGTCTAGACAGTGCCACTAACTGGGGACCAAATGTTTAAATGCCTGAGTCTTTGAGGAACATTTCTCATTCTAAGTACCACAGGAAGTGAACAAAGAAAATTACCTGTTAGAAGTGGGATGCCATCAGGTAAAACGTGGTTTGTTTGTTTGTTTTGTGTGTGTGTGTGTGTGTGTGTGTGTGTGTGTGTATAGCATCATGTGACAAACATGTATAGATGGCATGTAAGCACCATCAGAAGAACATCAACAACAAAAAATGAATAGCGCTTAGTGGGCACCAAACACTGTTCTAACACATTCATTTCACTCTCCCAAAAACTCTAACAAGTAAAAATAACTATTATCCAACTTTATGGTTGGGGAAACATCCTCTGGAGTTAAATAATTTGCCCCAGGTTACATATCCCAGGCAGGGGAGCCAAGGATTTGAACTTAGTTTGAGAGCCAAACTCTTGATGCATGTTCTTTCCTGTTTTCTGCAGAAGCTAATGATCATGGCAACTTGAGACATAGCACAGGGAGTCATATTCATGCTGTGGAAGAAATACCCTTCATTGACCAGGGTAGTGGCTATAATGTCAACTAGCTGCAGACTTGTCGTGGAAGCTGTCACCTTTCCACCACCATACTATGTGTTGAGGTTGGGTTTAATGTTTGTGTTTTGAAACCCACTTCATTCTTACTCTGTACATTCCTGGCAGATGAAGGTGCAACTCCCTTCCAAGACCAAGAGAGCTCAGCTGGGGCTCTTCAACCCTTCTTGTGCAGTATCCAATGGTGAGCACAGTGAGTGGTACCAAGAGGCATACCAGTTGGAGATGACTATCGATATTTCAGGGTGCCAAGGTTCTCTGGGTTCAAAGCTTGCAGTTGCAGACTTCTGAAAAGGAATGTCATTCATATGGAGAGTTTTTCTGAGGAGTTGGTAATTGCTGCTACTAAATCCAGAATGCCAACTGACTTCTCTGCAGGTGAAGGAGAGATCTGCTTTCCCTGAGTATCTGTAACAGGTCCAATAACAGGAAGTTGGTTTTATGTCAGAGTGGGAGGGCCTACAAATCAGAGAGCTGGACAGAAGGAAAGGACAGCAGCCTGGAGATACAGCAATATTCCCTGCTGGAGGTATTCGGGCATAAAGCAGTGTACTGATAGGGATGTCCACACAGTGCAAAACTGAACAAAATGTCTACTCTTTTAGCTGAAATGAGTCTATGGTTCCACGGGCACTTTGCTGCCTGCCTCTCTTAGGGCCTGAGAACAGCCTAAGTGCAAGCTTAGTACCACATGCTTCTTGTTTGTGAACAAGTACACCCTAAAAAGCAGGACGTGGTGATCACGCTAATTATCATCCATTGGGAGGGGAGTCAGTATTTTTAACCAGGGGCACTCTTAAGTGTTTTATGTATGCTAAAATATTTAATTCATATAACCAAATGCTTTGGTTTAGATTTTTTTATTAGTCTGTTTTGTTTTTTGGTTTTTTTTTTTTTTGCATTGTTGTGAGCCAAATAGTTTATAGAAACAACTAAGGAGAGAAAAGATTTCTTTCGGCTCACAGTTTCGGAGTATTTCAGTCCACTGTGGCAGGGCTGAGCAGCTCAGGTGGCCAACAGTAGCAGAAACTATGGCAGAGGAATGGCTGTGTACATCATGGAGGACAAGGAAGTGTATAGAGCACAGAAAACAGTTGGGTACAGGCTTCACAAGCCTGGTGACTTTCTTCTAGGTCTTAGCCAGGCCCTCACGTCCTAAACATTCCAGTCTTTCTAAATGGTGCCACCAGCTAGGGACCAACCATTCAAACCACAAACTTATAGGCACATTTTATGTTTAAACCATGACATATCTGGAATGTTCCCAAAGGCCCATGAGTTAAGGGCTTGGTGTGTCCAGCTTATAATTCTAATGGGAGAAGGTAGGACCTCTGGAAGTAGGGGCCTCATGAGAGGAAGCTGGGTTATTGGAGCTATGTCTGTGAAGGGAATGTTGGGATGCTGGTCCCTCTCTGTTTATCTAGCTTTCTGACCACCATAATGCGAGCAGCTTCTTACACCATATGCTCTATGCGTTATGGGTCTCCTCTCCACAGGTTCAAAGGCAACAAGGCCAACATGTCATAGAATCAAACATGAAAACTGAGCCAAAATAATTGCTTTTTAAAAAGTTCTAAGTTATTATCTCAGCTATTTTGTTACAGCAACAGAAAGTGAACTGCATACCACCAACGAGATCCACATTACTAGGATTTCTATTAGTTAGAAATGGGGAAAAATAAGTCACGGAGAACGTCAGAAGTTTCCTAGGGTACAGAAGTAGTAAGTGTGAAATCAGGACCTTGCATTCTGAGAGAACTATGTCCTTGATCTCTGAACTCCAGAAAATGCCACAATGTGCACAGTGACAAGAATGAGCATGCTTATTGTCATGTGTAACTTAAAAAGAAAGTACCCAAGCCCATTACCTCTACCAGAGCATCCAATTTCTTTGCTCAATGGGCATTTCACATGAACAGTTCTAGATATTAATTTGTGGTCAGCAGGAGTTGACAGACCCTATCTGGTGATGAGGGTGCTCCTGGGGGCATAGGGAATGAAGTCACAGTGGGAGCAAGCTGATGCTTGCTCTAACCAGCTCACAAGTGTTAATTGCACACATCCCTTTTCAACTCAGTAACCAGAGACTGCCTGTTGATAGCTGGAAATAGGCCATAGAGAAAAGACTCAAACAAAAAAATTGACAAGTACTATAAACCGTAATGTAATCGAGAAAGAGTTTTCTCGAGTTGTGGTAAATGAAGCTGTCATACGCAACTACGTCAAGTCTTCATCTCAGCTTGGGTTGTCCGAGGAAAGAGCTTCCTTCTTCTGGTACTTCCTGAGACATTTTCTCTCTTCCAGTAAGTGCCCTGAAGAGTCACTTGTCTTGTCAGGCAAAAGATGGCATGCTGCCCAGTTAAGGGCAGCACCCTGCTCATTTCAGCAAAACTTGGAGACTTTTTCTAGAGATGATCTTTTTATAATCACAGAGGAGCCCAAGGGGTACAATCAAACTGGTCCCACAGCAATGACTCTAGAGCATTGGTTTCCAATTCTAGATCTCCTGGGTGAACTCGAGCAAGCTAACAACACACTCAGTCATTGCCCAACAGAGCACAGATACCAACATTCATTAGATACATCAGAGAGCTTAGAAACTAAGATTTATTATCTCGAACAGTCTGGTTGTATTAAGAGTCACTTGACAAAGCCAAACTAGGAGGTTTATTAGATAAACATTTGGAGATCTGTTGGTGTTATACACCATAGAGGAGAGGAGGAGAGTGATGGGCATGTAAGAAAGGAAGACGATGAAGAAGGAACAGTAAGAGAAACCATGGAAAGATAACATGGATGGATGGATGGTTCATTTTCTGTGTCGTCTTGACTGGACTGAGAGACACCAGATAGCTGGTAATGAATTCTTTCTAGGTCTGAATGTGAGGATACTTTTTGGAATCAGTGGCATGCATAGTGAATATTCACCTCACCAGTATAGCTAGCATCATCCAAACTGGGAGGATCTAGCAAGGCAATAAAGAAGGAGGAATGATTATAACCTATCTTATAGACTCGAACATCTATCTCCTGATGTTGGTGCTCCTGGTGTTCAGGCACTAGATTCAATCTGATAATTATACCGTCAGATCCCTGCTTTTTAGCTCTTTGGACTTAGATTGAATTACAAACAATTGTCCTGAGGTTGAGGGAATTCTTGATTAACATACTCATGTGTGTCAGTCTCCACAATAAATTTCCTTTTACATAGCTACACCTGGGTTTCTATCTATATATCTATAATTATGTAGCTCTATTATCTATCTATCATCTATCGTATTTCTATTCTATATATCCACCACCTATCTTATCATGCCTGCATATTATTTATGGCTGTCATGAACATCATTTATTATCTACAATAAGTATCTGTGCATTATCTATGTAACATTATATTTACTATTTTATCCTTCCTATCTATCTATCTATCTATCTATCTATCTATCTATCTATCTATCTATCATCTATCTACCACTTGCCTTCTACCAATTCACTTCTGCATTGAACCCTGATTAGTACATATAGTTTATGAGACTGGTGATGTGAATGATTACAATTTGGGCTGATCAACCCAATTGTGTACTTTATCCCGCTGTGACTTGTTTATTTACTTAGATTTCTTGATCAAATTATCATACATACTTACTCCAGATAATAAATGTACAACTGTGCTGGTCCAGGGTATGTCCAGTCCATCTGCCCTTTCTTCCTTCATATACAGAACTGCATCGCCCAACATCTGAGTGTAATTGGACAATGAGAACAATGAGCATGAGATGACAAGGTGGGAAGAAAGAGACCCAATAGTATCTTCATTCTTTCTCTGGTTCCTGTAGATGTTCTACTGCTTCTGTCTCTGTCTCTATCACTGTCTCTATCTCTATGTCTTTATGTCTCTGTCTCTGTTTCTCTCTGTCTCTCTCTCTCCCCCTCTCCCTCTCCTCCTTCCTCCCTCTCTCTCTCTCTCTCTCTCTCTCTCTCTCTCTCTCTCTCTCTCTCTCTCTCTGTTCCACTGAATTACTACTCTGTCAGAGATACCTCCTCTTATTTCTTTTCTGTTCCAGGGAATTAGCAGCTTTCCTTCATCTTTGCCTTACAGCTCTCCCACCACTGTGTTCCTCAAATGAATGCACTAATGGAACTAGAACCAAAGGATTGGATATTTATTAAAGGAGAATTTATTAGGTTGGCTTAACAATATGGTATGGGTTGTCCAACAATAGCTGTTTTCACAGTGGAGAGGCTGAGAACCTAGAAGCTGTGCAGTCCAAATGATTGTCTCAGCAACCCTGACCTGGCAAGAGCTCTCAAAGTCAAGTGTACTGGTTGCTTCAAGAGAGCTGGAAGAAAATGCAATGTGCAAGGATATCCAAATTCCTTTGCATCTTCGAGCATCTATCCCTTTCACAGCTCCTTGATCTTCAAAATACCTTCATAAAGACAATTATGTACACCCTCATTCTACCACATGTCCTGGGGAACAGTGACCATGACATGAAGACAAGCAAGTCTCTTGCTTGGGCGGCTGGTTCAGTGTTAAGTCTCAAACCAGCAACTCTCGACTTGATGTTCATATTATAGAAAGCTGCAGAAAATCAAATGCTGTCCCTTCGAGTTAATTATATCTGATCATGACAGATACCAACTGTGAACTGGAGGAATGGCTCTTGAAGCCATGGAGCTCATCAGAGAGATGGAAAAACCATGCTTCTTTTAGGAGCTGTTAGGAGTCTGGCTGACGGAACACTGAACACTGAAGCGGGCCAGCGTCAGCAGAGGACACTCCGGTGTCCCCTGTAGAGATATTCCGAACCCTTATGTGTCTTGTTTTTCTTTTGCTAGCACTCCACATCAAAGCCATTGTTTCTTTACTAGCAGAAGTATTGTGTAAATTTGCCAGCCTCACAACTCTTGTCCTTGGGGGCCATTATAAAGGATTACTGGAAACGTAGACACTGTGAAACTACCACAGTCATCAGATAAGAGAGAGGCCACTGAATAACTAAGAGGCAAAGTGTGAATATGCTAGACAAAGGCATGATTCATTTCCAGGGGGGAAATGGAACCAGAAGGCTAGCACAAGATCTCATTACGCTACTCAGAATGGAGCACAATTTAAAATGTATGAATTGTTTATTTCTGAGATTTTTCCACTTAATATTTTCATATAGCAGTTGACTTCAGGGCACCAAAACTGTGGAGAGTGAAACCTTGACTGAGGGGGATGACTGTATACATTAGCATACTGATTCATCTTCTCCCACGCCCATCTCTTCAACAGCTCCCAACTGTCCTGCAGACAGAAAGCACAAAGCCTTTCACTGACGGCTCTTACCCAGTGGCTCTTAAGAGTGACTGAAAGATCTGCACACCAACCTCACCTGGGAGTTTGCTAGAAACTCAAACCTTCCAGTTCCAGGCCCCTCCACTCAGAAATCCTAGGCTAGGAACCTGCAGTTGGCATACTAACAAATCTCTGAGAAGACTCAGATCATACTGAGACTGAAATACCTTAGCCTAGATCAGTGGTTCTCAACCTTCCTAGTGCTGCAACCCTTTAATACATTTCCTCATGTTGTGGTGACCCCTCCCCCACAAATTATCCTTGTTGCTTCTTCATAACTGTAATTTTGCTGCTGCTATGAATTGTAACACAAACATCTGATAGGCAGGATATCTCATATGTGGCCCCTATGAAAGGGTCATTAGACCCCTGAAGGGGTTGAGACCTATAAGTTGAGAACCACTATCCTAGATTTAGTTTTCCTTACCTTCTGTGACTTCCAAAATGGCCAGCTGCACATACGTGTGTTTATTTGGCTGACTTTACTCTCTCGCTCCTTGGGCATCTCAGATCTGAAATTTCTACCCTGTTGTTTAAGATTATTCTGGCTTCTTGCCCCTCCCAGCTCTGCAAAGTTACTTGAGAGTGGCTTGTCAGAGCATGCACTATGAGCCTATACTCATTGTTTATGCACACACAGAAATGGAGTATCCACTTCTATTAGGTACAAGTCATTACTGTGGGAATGACTACAATGATATGTTTGCAAATTATCAGTCTTGATTCTCTTCTGTTGTCTGATAAAGATGTTGGGGAGAAGGATATAGGTCCTAGCAGGCAGAAGTATGGGTAGTGTTTCTTCTCCAGGGATACTGCCCATGCCGTCTGGGTGCATCCCTGTTATCTGAGGTGGGATGGGTAGATGGTAGAAATTCAGAAACTGAAAAGGGTTAATACCTTTGAAAAAAATTGTAACAAATAGATCTTTCCTCTTCACAGTGCTGCCAAACAGTCAGGGTTGGAAGTTTTGGACCCAGAGTGTTTGGAGCACCAGAGTGGTTGGAGCACCATTGTGTTGCTATGGAGATTTTCCAACCTAGGAACTGGGATTCATCCATGGGCTCATTTAAGCATGAAAACAAAAGTCTCTCTCTCTCTCTCTCTCTCTCTCTCTCTCTCTCTCTCTCTCTCTCTCTCTCTCCCTCTCTCCCTCCTTCCCTCCCTCCCTCCTTCCCTTCCTCTATCTCCCTTTCTCTCTCCCCCCTCTCTTCTCTCTCTCTCTCTCTCTACTGTCTAGGGGAAACTGGTAGAATCTTGACATGAATCTAGTCTCCTTGGCTTTCTAGCTCTCAACCTTATCAAAATGCTTGCTTTCCACTAAACTATGTTTATCATTCATCATCCATCTCTAAATTTTGTTGGTGAACACACACACACACACACACACACACACACACACACAACTCCAGGGTTTACCCTTATGCAGTGATTGTACATTAACACAGACTCTCACTAAATATGGAGGCAGCTGTTTCCCTCATCTTTTCATGGCTTTCTCCATGGGAAGTTTGGCACCAGAAACTGTAGGTAATATAAATGAGTAGAGTGCCCCACACAGTGAGTGACTGAATAGAGAAGTTTCTCTAATAGCCTGATTCAGCTCAGCTGTGACCAACATCTCAGCCATGAGCTACCTGTTGTAGCTACATTTTAAACTATTACATAGTGGATGGGGAGGGTTGGTGCCCAAGTGGAATATTTAGATGACTCTACAGCGCAATAGACTATGGAGACTCATTACCAGGCAAAAAGCACTTTTGCATTTTAGATACAGATGGTACAAATATTGTAGCAATGTTTTTATACCATGCATGAACCACAGCATGGGTGGGAGACAGAGAAACTCCACACAAACTTATTATTCAGGTCTTAACACAGCCATTCAACCTTCAGATCTTTACCCACGAAGATTCTTCACACAATATAATTTTTGTCTCAATGTTTTTACATCTTAAATACATAAATCTCCACGCAGAGCAGCCTATGCGTCTTGTATCACATCATTAAGATGCTGATAGTGATTATGGGGTAAATCAAGGACCATAATCATAAACCCAGCCTAGATACTTACAAATCACTGCTTTATAGCCCTGTATAAAATTCTTCTCAAACTCTATTTAAATACCTTCTACAAAGCAATGTTCTGATACAAAACTAAGGTTTTTGGAACAGTAGTTCACTGAAAACACGTGGTGTCAGGATAGAGGCTGCAAGGGCACTTGTTGCTATGGTGATTGTCATTGGCAAATTTTGTTCACTATGAAGGCCTTTCTACAGTCATGCATCAGTAACAATGGATTTGCTCTAGGAAAGGTATTGTTAGGGAGCTCTATCATGGTGTGACTATCATGGGGTACTTACGGACCAAACAGTGTTCAACTCAGACTCTTACAATCAAGAGACGTGATCAAATTTTCTCATCATTAAGATACTGGACAAAGCATCTTAAAGGGGGCTGAAGATGGCTCAGTGTGTAAAGGAGTTTGCAGTCAAGCCTGAGGAATTGAGTTCAATCACTCACACAGCAGAAAAAAGGAGAAAACCAAATCCTTTATGTTGTTATATGAGATACACACACACACACACACACACACACACACACACACAACAAATGTTCATAACTCTTAGGTAAGAAAGATATATTTTGTTTATTGGTTCAAAGTTTCCAGTCCATCCTGGTGGGGAGGGCACAGCAGAGAAGCAGCTCACACTAAAGTATCCAATCCTGTGCAGGAAGGGCAAAACAGAGGAGCAGTTCCCACCAAGACTCCGGAATATTCTCACAGATACTTCTAGAAAGATGCTCTGCTAAGCTCCAAGGCAGCCATCAGTCCAATCAAGTTCATATTCTACATTAATTACTCCCTGTAGTAAGCTCAAGAGACACCAAACAACTTTTTAAAATTTATTTTTATTTGTGGTGTGTGTGTGTGTGTGTGTGTGTGTGTGTGTGTGTGTGTGTGTGTGTGTGTACACAGAGGGCAGAAGAGAAGAGGACATAAGACCCCTTAGAGCTAGAGTCACAGATAGTATCGAGCTACTTGACTAGGATGCTGAGAACTGAATTCTGGTCCTCTAGAAGAAGTGTTCTTTACCATTAAGCCATTTCTGTAGCCCCACTTTGAGTTTTTAAATAAGTAAGAATATACTCTAGAATAATCATGAGCACATAAACAAGCACCATAGTAATTTATTGTCAAATACCAAGCACTGTACATAATTTTATCTGCTACAGCCTTATAAAACAGCAGCATAGTGGGACTGTTTATAAGAATATCACCACAGACTCACAAGTCAGACATTGAGATTGGCCACCGGGTGATAGGAACTCTTTAGATTTATTTTAATCTCATGGGAAACTACAATCATATATGTCCCAGTCAGGAAACTGTGGGTCTTATGAGTCACACGACTGAATATAGGGTTCACAAAAAGCTTTGAAAATAGGAAAACATATCTGAAATGAAAAGAACCAAAATTAATCAAAATCAAATGTGTGGTGAATCTGGGGTGGTTTGGGCAGCAGTTGCTCTTCTTGTGCTGTAGAATACCTCAGCCTTGGTTTGAACACACACCGCAGACGCTTTGTTCTAGATAAAGATGGTGTTTTCTATTGTCACTACTCAGCAACTAAGTATCACACTATTGATTATACTGTGGCCTTGTATTGTACTGGGCTAAAATACTTGATTTAAAAAAAATTCCATTTGAGTTGCTGATTTGACTTCCATAAAAATTGTGAAATGAATTTTGGCTTGGGAGGACAGAATTTCCAGCTATTTCTGAAATGGCCTAAACATACTTGGGCCATATTTCACTGCATATTTATGTGAAATGGTGTTCTCACCATTGACAACCATAAACTCAACATGTCAATCAATTCTGAAAAGCACCGAATATCTCTGGGTCCCGAGGTGTCAAATAGCCAGCTAAGATTTTATCCTTTATGCAAAAGTAAATATATCTATCTTATTAACATGTACATTTGATGAAGTGTTTAATACATGGTAAATGTATATGCTGTACACGATCTAAACCTTTAAGCGCATGCCACCCGAAAAGGTTCTTATATACATGTGTAGAAAATGAGACCCGAAGTTGAATGGCACAGTATAACTTCCAAATACCATGGATAAAAAGAGTCCAGACTCTGCCAATCTACCTTCTGTTGGGAAGTTCAAATGGACGGTTTTCAAAATGACAAAGGGCCCTCCTGATACCTACTCATAAATGTGGATTTCACAAGCAAATAAATGACATGCTCAGTAGGAGATATAAATAAAAATAAGATTAAAAACAAAATTATTGCGAGAAAAGCTAGCAAGGATGGTACTTGATTGTATTTGACTGTGTGTTTCATTAACTTACACCTGAATCTTTATAACACAGAGTGCTGTAGGAACATTTGGTCCTGGGAGATCTTTAGTAGATATTTTTGCTGCCCCAGTGTACTCATCCCTTCTTCCATTTTTCTCTCCACTTCTCTACTTCTCCACACCTTCTCTATCTTCTCCTCAGCCTTCCTCTCTCCTTCTTTATATCCATTTCCCCTACCCCCATTTCCCATTCCCCTCTCTCACCTCTTCTACTCTCCCAGTCCCCTTGGGAGCTGAGAGTTTGGCTATTAGTTCTTCTTGGCTGATAGTTCCTCTGTAAGAGGGTCCACTGCCATCTTCAAGGAATGACCCAGCCTACTACACCCATGATTGGTGGCCAGTGGAGGATGGCACAGAAGGGTAATCAAGTAGCACAAAGATTAAGACAGGTCTCTATTTGTCCAAACAGGAGATGCAACATGAGCAAAGATTTTGTTAAAAAATGCCCACCCCATGGGTACAAGTAGCATCTCTACCATAGCAAATACTCATCTTGGTACAGTAACTAAAGCAGCTTAAGATGGATAGGTCTATTATGGCCCATAGTTCAAAAACATACAATCCTTCATTCAGGGAAGGCACTATGGCAGGTGTGTGGGGTTGCTGATCACATTGCAACCATAGTGAGGATGCAAAGATTGGAGGATGCAAAGATTGGTAAGTGCTGGAGTTCAGCTCTCTTTCTCCTTTTTATTTAGCCAGGCATCCCAGTCCATGGAATTGTGTTGCCCACTTTTAGAGTGGGCCTTTCTACCTCAATTAACATTCTAGAAAACTCTTCACAGCCATGTGCAGAGTTGGGGTTTGTTGATTAAAACAACATGTCAAGTGGACAATCAAGATCAGCCTCTCCGTCTACCAAGATTCTCCTCTTCTCTATTCTGCATTCCTCAGTCCTTTTTAACTCTTCTTGGGGAGCACACCCATAGTAAATAAGGCACACCAAATCTTCATGTGAGACCCTATATCCTGGTACCCTGGCTTGGGACAAGAGCCACAGAGAACATCAAACTGTGCTCTCCAGGTTTGTGAGAAGGATATACTGTCCTGGGGGGAAACGTGATCTTTGAGCTCTAACTTTCTAATCAGAGGTACATAAAATGATAACACTGTATCACTTGAAATATTAGCATCCCCAGTGAAAATAAAGTAGAGAAAAAAAAATCGAATAATTCCTGGTATCTTAAAAATAAATAATTCTTCCATAGTATGACAATAAGCACTTCATTATTATGACCAGACTGGTCATGGTTTGGGAGGATCTATTCTCTTCCTTTCCTGTTTTGTGGTCACTGGAAAAATTACTGCTTCTATTCACTTTGATCTTATAAAATGATGGAGACTCAACTCAGGTCATAATATCAGAACATTCAATATTGTGGTATTTCTCATGTGAAAGCTAAAATGTAGAGGCCATGACCATAGTTGCTGCTGAGGGGTCATGGGGACTATTTGCATAGCTGCCAAATAGCAAGACAGGAATGGTGGGTAATTTTATGGGTCAATGTGGCTTGGCTAAGGAATCCCTAGAGAGCCACTAAAACATTATTTTTGACTGTGTCTATTAAAATGTTTCTGAAAGAGATAGGGAACTGAATCAGTAGACTGGGTAAACATCATCCAGCCTACAGAGGCTCAAACAGAACAAAAATGTGAAAGATGCTATTACAATATTTTCTCAAGGAATTTGTTTCTATTCACCATAGAGAGAGAATGGAAAAAAGACCAGAGAAAACATTTCATCCAAGTCTGTCTTGGTGAACCAATGAGTTTGTTAGAGTTATTTACAGAGACACAATTGACACAAGCAGCAACATCACCCAAAGGTATGTCACTTCAGAATGCCCTTCTACATATAGTCTGTCACTGCTTCTGTAACTTTGGAGACCAGCCTGGTCACCACTTAAGTTTAGGGAGCCTTTAGAGGCTTCTACATTCTTTGTGAATTTCATGAGATTCCCTGCTTCCTGTACAGCTAGACTTTCAATTCAGTTACTACCACTACATAAAAGGATTTACTCTTTTTGTGTGGGGGTGGGGATTTAGTTAGTTAGGTTTTTTTATTGGATATTTTTATTTACATTTCAAATGTTATTCTCTTCCTAGTTTCCATTCCATAAGCTCCCTATTGCATCCCCGTCCCCTTCTTTTGTAAGGGTGTACCCCCTCCCCAACAACCCCCTTTCCCACCTCCATGCCCTGACATTTACCTACACTGGGGGGTCCAGCCTTGGCAGAACCAGGGGTGTCTCCTCCCATTGGTGCCCAACAAGGCCATCCTCTGCTACATATGCATCTGGAGCCAGGGGTCTGTCCATGTGTAGTCTTTGGGTAGTAGTTTAGTCCCTGGGAGCTCTGGTTGGTTGGTATTGTTGTTCCTATGGGGTTGCAAGCCCCTTCAGCTCCTTCAATCCTTTCTCTAACTCTTCCAATGGGGACCCCACTCTCAGTTCAATGGTTGGTTGCCAGCATTCACCTCTGTATTTGTCACACTCTGGCTGAGCCTCTCAAAAGACTGCTATATCAGGATCCTGTCAGCAAGCACTTCTTGGCTTTATCAATGGTGTCTAGTTTTGGTGGTTGTATATATATGGGCTGGATCCCTAGGTGGGGCAGGCTCTGAATGGCCATTCCTTCAGTCTCTGCTCCAAATTTGTCTCCATATCCCCTCCTATGAATATATTTGTATCCCTTTTAAGAAGGACTGAAGCATCCACATTTTGGTTGTCCTTCTTGAGCTTCATGTAGTCTGTGGATTATATCTTGGGTAATTGGAGCTTTTGGGATACTACCCACTTATCAGTGAATGTATACCATGTATTTTTTTGTGGTTGGATTACCTCACTCAGGATGATATTTTCTAGTTCCATCCATTTGCCTATGAATTTCATGAAGTCATTGTTTTTTATAACTAAGTAGTAATGTGTTATGTAGCTGCACCACACTTTCTGTATCCATTCCTCTGTTGAAGGTCATCTGGGTTCTTTCCAGCTTCTGGCTATAATAAATAAGGCTGCTATGAACACAGTGGAGCATGTGTCTTTGTTGTATGTTGGAGCATCTTTAGTATAGCTGTGTCCTCAGGTAGTTTAATGTCCAGTTCTCTGAGAAACCTCCAGACTGATGTACAGTGTGGTTGTAACAGCTTGCAATCCCACCAACAATGGAGGAGTGTTCCTCTTTCTCCACATCCTCGCCAGCATCTTCTGTCACCTGAGTTTTTATCTTAGCCATTCTGACTGGTGTAAGGTGGAATCTCAGAGATGTTTTGATTTGCATTTCTCTGATAACTAAGGATGTTGAACATTTCCTTAGGTACTTCTGAGCCATTTGAAATTCTTCAGTTGAGAATTCTTTCTTCAGCTCTGTACCCCATTTTTAATAGGGCTATTTGGCTCTCTGGAGTCTAACTTCTTGAGTTCTTTGTATATATTGATATTAGCCCTGTATTGGATGTAGGATTGGTAAAGATCTTTTCCCAATCTCTTGGTTGCCATTTTGTCCTAATGACAGTGTCCTTTGCCTTATGGAAGCCTTGCAATTTTATGAGGTCCCATTTGTTAATTCTTGATGTTAGAGCATAAGCCATTGGTGTTTTGTTAAGAAAAATTTCCCCAGTGCCCATGTGTTCCAGGCTCTTCCCCACTTTATCTTCTATTTGTTTGAGTCTATCTGGTTTTATGTGGAGGTCCTTGATCCACTTGGACTTGAGCTTTGTACAGGGTGATAAGCATGGGTTGATCTGCATTCTCCTACATGCTGACCTCCAGTTGAACCAGCACATTTTGTTAAAAATGCTATTTTCTTTTCCACTGAATGGTTTTAGGTATTTGGATTCATTTCTGGGTCTTAAATTCTATTCCACTGGTCTATCTGCCTGTCTCTGTATCAATACACACAGTTTTTATCACTATTCATCTGTAATACTGCTTGAAGTCAGGTATGGTGATTCCTACAGAAGTTCTTTATTATTGAGGATAGTTTTTGCTTCCTGGGTTTTTTACTCCAAATGAATTTGCAAATTGCTCTTTCTAACTCTATGAAGAATTGAGTTGCAATTTTGGTGGGGGGATTGCATTGAATCTGTAGATTGCTTTTGGCAAAATGGCCATTTTTACTATATTAATCTTGGTAATCCATGAGCATGGGAGATCTTTCCATTTTCTGAGGTCTTCTTCAATTTCTTTCTTCAGAGATTTGAAGTTCTTGTCATACAGATCTTTCACTTGCTTGGTTAAAGTCACACTGAGGTATTTTATATTATTTGTGAATATTGTGAAGGGTGTCATTTCCCTAATTTCTTTCTCAGCCTGTTTATCCTTTGTGTAGAGGAAGTCTACTGATTGGTTTGAGTTAAAATTATACCCAGCCACTTTGCTGGAGTTGTTTATCAGGCTTTGTAGTTCTCTGGTGGAACTTTTGGGGTCACTTAAGTATATTATCTTGTTATCTGCAAATAGTGATATTTTGACTTCTTCTTTTCCAATTTGTATCCCTTTGACCTCCTTTTGTTGTTTGATTGCTCTGGCTAGGACTTCTAGTATTGTATTGAATAGATAGGGAGAGAATAGGCAGCCTTTTCTGGTCCCTAATTTTGGTGGGATTGCTTCAAGCTTCTCTCCATTTAATTTGATGTTGGCTAGTGCTTCTTCTGTTTCTATTTTGTGGAGTAATTTAGACAGTATCGGTTTGCTGTATATTGCTTTTACTATGTTTTGGTATGGGCCTTGAATTCCTGATATTTCCAGGACTTAACATAAAGGGGTATTGAATTTTGTCAAATGCTTTCTCGGCATCTAATGAGTTTTTTTTTCTTCGAGTTTGTTTATATAGTGGATTATGTTGATGGATTTCCATGTATTGAACCATCCCTGCATCCTGGGGATGAAGCCTACTTGATCATGTTGGATGATCATTTTGATGTGTTCTTGGATTTGGTTTGCAAGTATTTTATTATTTTTGCATTGATATTCATAAGGGAAATTGGTATGAAGTTCTATTTCTTTGTTGGGTCTTTGTGTGGTTTAGGTATAAGCATAATTATGGCTTCATAGAAGGAATTGGGTAGTGCTCCTTCTGTTTGTATTTTGTGGAGTAGTTTAGACAGTTTTGGTATTAGGTCTTCTATGAAGATCTGATAGAATTCTGCACTAAACCCATCTGATCCTTGGCTTTTTTTTTTTTTTTTGGTTGGGAGACTTCTAATAATTGCTTCTATTTCTTTAGGAGATATGAGATTATTTTGATGGTTTATTTGATCTGCATTTAACTTTTATACCTGGTATCTGTCTAGAAAATTGTCCATTTCCTCCACATTTTCCAGTTTTCTTGAATATATGCTTTTGTAGTAGGATCTGATGATTTTTTTAATTTCCTCAGATTCTGTTGTTATGTCTCCCTTTTCATTTCTGATTTTGTTAACTGGATACATTCTCTGTGCCCCCTGGTTAGTCTGGCTAACCAGACCTATCTTGTTGATTTTCTCAAATAATCAGCTCCTGGATTTGTTGATTCTTTGTATAGTCCTTTTTGTTTCTACTTGGTTGATTTCAGACCTGAGTTTGATTATTTCCTGCCATCTACTCCTCTTGGGTGTATTTGCTCTTTTTGTTCTAGAGCTTTTAGGTGTGCTGTCAAGCTGCTAATATATGCTCTCTCTAGTTTCTTTTTAGAGGCACTCAGAGCTATGAGTTTTCCTCTTAGCACTGCTTTCTTTGTGTCCCATAAGTTTGGGTATGTTGTGCCTTCATTTTCATTAAGTTCTAAAAAGTCTTTAATTTCTTTATTTCTTCCTTGACCAAGTTTTCATTGAGTAGAGCGTTGTTCAACTTTCATGTATATGTGGGTCTTCTGTCATTTTGGTTGTTATTGAAGACCAGCCTTAGTCCGTGTGATCTGGTAGGATGCATGGGATTATTTCAATCTTCTTGTATCTTTTGAGGCCTCTTTTGTGACCAATTATAAGTCAATTTTGGAGAAGATACCATGAGGTGCTAAGAAGAAAGTATATTCTTAAATATGTGTTAAGTCCATTTGGTTCATAATTTCTGTTAGTTTCTCTATGTCTCTGTTCAGTTTCTGCTTCCATGATCTGTCCATTGATGAGAGTGAGGTGTTGAAATTTCCCACTATTATTGTGTGAGGTGCAATGTGTGCTTTGAGCTTTAGTAAGGTTTAATGAATGTAGGTGCCCTTGCATTTGGACCATAGATAGTCAAGATTGAGAGTTTATCTTGGTGGATTTTTCCAGTGTCCTTCCTTATCTTTTTCAATAACTATTGGTTGAAAGTCAATTTTATTCAATATTAGAATGGCTACTCCAGCTTGTTTCTTGGGACCATTTGCATGGAACAATTTTTTCCAGCCTTTTACTCTGAGGTAGTGTCTGTCTTTGTCACTGAATTGTGTTTCCTATACACAGCAAAATGCTAGGGCCTCTTTATGTATCCAGTCTCTTAGTCTATGTTTTTTTATTGGGGAATTGAGTCCATTGATGTTAAGAGATATTAAGGAATAGTAATTGTTGCTTACTGTTATTTTTGTTGTTAGAGATGGAATTATGTTTGTGTGGCTCTCTTTGTTTTGTTGCAAGAAGAGTACTTTCTTGCTTTTTCTAGGGTGTAGTTTCCCTCCTTGTGTTGGAGTTTTCATTCTATTATGCTTTGTAGGGCTGGATTTGTAGAAAGATAGTGTGTAAATATGGTTTTGTCATAGAATATCTGGTTTCTTCATCTATGTTAATTGAGAGTCTTGCTGGATATAGTAGCTTGGGCTGGCATTTGTGTTCTCTTAGGGTCTGTTTGACATCTGCTCAGTATCTTCCATAGTCTTGTGAGAAATCTGCTGTAATTCTGATGGGTCTGCCTTTATATATTTCTTGACCTTACTGCTTTTAATATTCTTGCTTTGCTTTGTGAGTTTGATGTTTTGACTATTATGTGACAGAAGGAATTTCATATCTCCAATCTATGTGGAGTTCTGTAGGCTTCTTGTATGTTTATGGGCACCTTTTTCTTTAGGTTAGGGAAGTTTTCTTCTATAATTTTGTTGAAGATATTTACTGGCCCTTTAAGTTGGGTGTCTTCACTCTCTTCTATACATATAATCCTTAGGTTTGATCTTCTCATCGTGTCCTAGATTTCCCAGATGTTTTGGGTTAAGAGCTTTTTGCATTTTACATTATCTTTGATGGTTGCATCAATGTTTTCTATAGTATCTTCTGCTCCTGATATTCTTATGTTGCTCAGACAGTCCCCAAACTTCCTATGTAGATGAGACTGGCCCTAATCCCATATCAAAACTCCAAGTCTTGGGATTATGGATATGTTCCACTACCCCTGACTCAAGTATACACCTGACACTTTTTTTCCTTTACTCCTCCTCCTGCCACTTCTCCTTCTCCTCTTTTTCTTACTCCTCTTTTCTTTCCCCTCCTCTTTACACTCCTCCTTCCTTATCTTCCTCCTCCTCCTTCTCTTCTTCTTCCTTCTCCTTCTGTATAGGTGGTAGTGGGAGATAAGATGCAGTTTTTTAAAAGGATGAATCAGGCTGGCCTTGAATCAGTTGTGTGGCTTGGGAAGGTTCTGAATTCCTTGTCCCTCTGCCTCTATTTCTCAAATGCTGGAATTCCTTGTCTGCAGTTTTATGCCTGCCTCACGATTGTTCTTTCTATCTGCACTGTACCTTCTCATGCCTGTAGACACTGATATTCACTTCTTGGGCCTATGGATACAGAATGGGTCTTACTCCATTGGTGCCCTCAATTCTCAGGCCTCACAAATCAGACCTAAAATACACTGTGACTGTCCTGAACTAGACTTGCAAAGAGCCAATGGTTGGGTTTATTGACTTCTATAATGACACATGCTGATTTTTACAACAATTCTCATATATATATATATATATATATATATGTTTGTGTGTTTCTGTGCTAGACATTTTATCATTGTGGTGAAAGACCTGACATGTACAGTTTAAAGGAAACTTACCTAATTTGACTATCATTTTAGAGGTTCCAACCTGTAGTTCTTGGCTCCACTGCCTCCAAGTCTTTGGTAAGGCAGAACATTATGTTAGGAAGAGCATGTGACACATGTGACAGAAGCTAATTTCCTCAAAGCAGACAGGAAATAGTGAAAGGAAACACATAAAAGGGAGCAGGGCAAGACATAACAAAGACACGGCCCCAGTGACGTCCTTCCTCCAACCATAACTTTCTATCCTCCATAATTTTAACATGTCTTACTTGTTCTATTCACATTGTAATTCTATCAGTGGATTGGTCTATTTCTATTCACATTATAATTCTATCAATGGATTAGTCAGAGCTCCTAGGAACAAGTCACTTCCCAAGATCCCATCAGCTGGCAACAAGACGTCAACCCGTGAGCCCATGAGGGATATTTCATATTCAATCTGATGTGTAATCTATTTCTCTGTTGGACTTGTTTCCTTGGAATGCCTGAGTAATACAAGGAGTTATTGAGTGAGTCAGATGTGAGCGTTCCACATCACTTATTAATAACGCTGGCCATGGTGTCAGATTAGCAAACCTTGCAGGAAGCAAGGGCATCCAGGACTGGAACAGACATAGCATAACTGACAGACATTACCACCCCAGCATTTGCTGGTTTTGTGACCTGACTCAATTAGTTAAAAGCTTGAGGCATCTCATCTGTAAGCCATGTAAAGCAGTATCTATGTCAATAGATTGTTTAGAAGCTTTGCTGTGAGGCCCAAAAAGCACTTGGTTCTGAATATGAAATCTCAGCAAGTAACAACGATTCCCCCCGAAGGAGGGGCCACATCCCTGGCTTAAGACTCCTGAAGTGGATAGAGACAGAGTCTTACTGCAGCCCAGCCTGGAACTCCTGGGTGTCCTGCCTCAGCCTCCCATGAGCTAGAATTAAGAGTATGCTCTACCACACCTAACTTATAAAAAACACCTTTAAAACAAGGTTTAGTTAAATAAACTTTAAAAATAAAAGTTCCACAAAGATTGCAATTGAATATGAACTCCACTGTTTCAGAGAGTTCTGCCCATTGTCTACGCACATGCGTGAAGCCAGGTGTATTTGAATGCACACAACCATATGTGTCCTCCTCGTCCACCCATTACTGTGTCTCACACACACAGCTCAGCACACTATTATTTTTGTCTACTCACTTTTGACAGTTTATGTACGTTGTTTTTCTATTCTCTCCCTGAAGACAACATATAGGGAGTGTCACCCAAAATGGAGAGTGGTACAGACTTCCTATGATAACGATTGACTCCAAAACACCATAGGGCTCTTGGACTCTTCTAAATTGTAAGCCAAACCTGTCAGCTACCCGCTTAGAACCTATTACAAGGTTTTGCTTAAATGTTAGTCAGTATGACTTTGTCTCCTAGATCTGTAGCCCAGTGTCTCTGGGGGGGTGGGAACTTACCTTCTCTGTTTGCCTATTTTCCTATACTACTTAGCTCCTCATGCCTCCTTTAAAGACAGTTTTTCTACTACTGCATTATGGACATTTGAACCAGACTGTTCTCTGTTGTGTTGGCTGACCTGGATTACATATTCAACATGTACAATAACTGACCCCACCACATGGTGGGATACTACCCTTCATCTATGACAACCAAAAATGTCTGCAGGAATAGCCAACTGTCTCCTGAGAAACTAAATGAGCCCTGATGTCAGACCGCTGGCTTAAAATCTTGCTCTCATGGATTCTGGGCATTGCCTCTTTCCTACCTACAGCCCCAGAGTGGCTTTTCCTACCATCACTTCCCCTGGAAGTTTAGTCGCCATAGAAATGAACTGTATTACTGATGTCTAAAATAGAGCACCACTGCTGTGAACAGACAGAGCAGGACCATTTTTTTTCTCCATGTGATTGCAAGTGGGATTAGAAAGGCAAGGTCTGATAATGGAATATGCCCATACTGTTCCCAGTCAGCATTCTGCATCTGAGAAATGGAAGTGGTAAGAGAAGCGCCCCTTTGCAAGGCTGTGGTGGTCACCGAGACTCTGTTGGTGAGCTTTGCATTGCTGTGAAAAATATCAGAGCCAAACTGTCACAAAGGAGGATTTCTTTTGGCTCACAATTTTAGAACTTTCAATCCATGGAAAGATGTTCTGTTGTGTCTGGACCATGATGAGGCAGACCAATATGGAGGAGATGACACAATGGAACAGAGGCGCTCACCTCATGGTAGCCAGGAAGCACAGACAGAAAAGGACAACACACCCTTCAAAGACATGTCCCTGGGTGACTGCCTTCCTCTAACTTGCCCCCAGCTTTCATTATTTTTGATAAGCTTTCACTGTGTTGTTGTCCTTAACAATGACAACAGCAGATGCCAGAGGTATTTGATAAAACAATGGGGCACATGGTTTGGGGGAGTGTAATCAAGGATGCTGGGGATCCTAGAAGACCTCACATTGCTCTCCGTGACTTACTTGCTTATATGTGAGGATATGAACCAAGGGCTGTCTGGAAAACAGTAAACTAAGACCAAAGGTTGAGATGGATTGGCCACTGGGTCAATACTGGAGGATAGCTGGGAAATCTTCAAGCACAAACCTGCTTAGCTCACACTAGGCAAGTCAACATCAGCCGATAGTGAAAACAAAGCTCTGTGAAGTTCTGCACGGAGACATCAGAGAAGCATGGGCTCCACCAGAGAACCAGAGAAGCAAAAACAGATTTCCAAGCCATGAGGGAAACTGGGAATTATTTTAACTACTGGATCTTTTATTTGTTTATTTTCACAGGAATTAGTTTGACATTCAAAGGAAAAAAAATGAAGTATGCCTGGGCAATTACTCAGATAGGGATCGCATAGCATCTATGCTCATGACTGAGCTCAATCTACCTTCAAGATGGGTATCCGAAAGTAAATCTGACTTTATGTGAGGATTCCTGATTTAACGTTCATATATAATTCAATCTTTTGTAAATTCAATCTTATATATCTATTAATATACATTACAATCTCAGAAATGTAATTAATTGGTTTCTGATTGCTTTGTTTTCCTTTCAAGGGGTTGCCTGAACACTTTCTGCATTCCATGTGATACACACACACACACACACACACACACACACACACACTCGCATAAGTATACATACACATATGCATATATAAGAACACAGGCATATAGCCACACAGGCACACAGAGGCATATACATACACACAGGCATACATAAGCATGAACCTACTTACACATGTACATGCACACACATACACACACATACACATACAGACACACACACAAACACACACAAACACACACACACACACACACACACACACACACACACACCCCTCAGTCACATAGGAAGGAAGTCTGCCATAAAGGCTTCCAAGTCATACACAATCACTCCCTAGCATTTCTGATTTGAGGGTCCAGTCTTTCTACATTTAGTCACATTTGGAATATGCTAAGCTTAAAACTATAATAAAGAGTATGAAGGCATTTCACAGTCTTCAAACCAAAGATAGGATGTAGCAAATGTGCGCATGGAAACTGTCCCACATTGCCATGTCTGTGCATACTGACACTATGTGGAGAAGCAGTTTTGTTTATTTTTACCTTACCTCTCCATTAAAAATAGTTATGATGACTCTACAAAGAAACACATGACAAGGGTTCACATTAAGAAAACAAATTCTTATCTCTTTGACTCCTAGTGCCTAGCACTAGGTGGAAAGTGATAGACCGCTCAAAAAGTGGATCCAGTCAACTCTGTCAGGGAGTTGATCAAATCATACTACACACACACACACACACACACACACACACACACACACACACACACACACACCAGAGAAAGAAAGAGAGAGCTTGTGTGTGTGTGTGTGTGTGTGTGTGTGTGTGTGTGTGTGTGTGTGTTTTCCTGTGGTATCTATGGAGGTGGTTCCTTGATCTGCCAAAGATACTAAAACCCACAGGTGCTTGAGCCCAGTATATGAAGTAGTGTGGTATTTGCACAGAGTCTATATATGCTCTCTCACATATCTAATGTAATGTCTAATATAATAGTCATTATATTTTTAAAAAGTAGTGACAAGAGTCTGCAAATATGTAGAACAGGCACAAGTTTATTTTTAGAATATTTTCAACCCACAGTTGGCTAAATCTCTATAGATCAAAACACAAAAATACCAGTGGATGGTTTTACATATAAAATGTAAAATTATACATAAGCTGAGTACAGTGGTATATATCTATAGTCCTAGGTGCAAGGGAGGCAAAGCAGGACGGTTGCTAGATGCCAGGAATTCAAAGACTGAGAAACACAAGGAGACTTTGTCCAAAAAGGAAAGAGGAGACAAACAAACCCTCATATGTAGACACCACAGGGCAGAAGCTGTGACAAAATGGCGAAAGAATGAGCAGAGGGGATGTAGCCAACACTGCTTCTTTCTGACGTATCTGCCACTTAGACATCTGCACTCCTTCATCAACCTGGCACCATCTACACTCTCCCAAGAACCTTAGGACTCCATTTAAGAAAAAGAAATCCAAGGGCAGAGAGGTTTCGTGTCTCCTGTAAGATCTCATAATCATAGAGAGATCTGGAACTTGAGTCTGGACTTGGAACTCTCCATGTTTGCTATTAAAATCTGTGGAAGGTTTGCAGGGAGGACAGACTCCTGAGTTCTGGATAACTGAGAAGGCTTGGAGAAAGGAGAGACTTGAACATGGGACTTGAGAAGTGGAGAGAAAGAAAAGGCAGGAAAGAGTGAGTTAGTGACACTGTAGGCTAGTGTCCAGATACAGATGGGCCAAAGACAGACCAAACCATGATAGCCTCTGTCCAAAGCCAGGGCTGTTTCTTCCTTTTGCTGTATTTGTGATTGGCATATGGGAGGCTCCTAAATGCCAGACTAGAGAATGAGACTTCATTTTTAACAAGAGCCCACGAAGATTCAACTTGATGATAAAATCACATTAAGAAGTGAAAGGAAGATTCCAGAATAAAGAGAAAGGTCAGGTTGAATTTTTTCTTTTGTTACACATACATAAGCATGTCCCTTCTCTTTCCTTCCTCCACTCCCGCCCTGCCATGTATCCCTGTTACCCATTCTGACTTTTATATACCTCCCTGGCAGGAAACACATGATCTAGTGACTTTTGTGACTTAAGCAAAGGCTTTATAGAGAACAGTCTATACAGTCTTGTGTCTGTTAGTAAAAATGGCTGTTTGCTCTGATTCTCTTGGCAGACAGCTGCAGCTTGTTTTTCTGGGGCCTTCCTTTCACCTTGTATCCAGGTAACTTAACATTTATTTGCTGAATCATATAGACTGTGAGGCAAAGTGCCTTTACTTTGCCTTTTCACATTCCCTGTATGCTGTGCACTAGGATGAGGAGGGTAGGTCCCCAGTGGGAGAATCTCCTAAGGCCTGCTGATAGGGTAGAAGAAGTTGTGATGACTGTTGGCCTGCAAGTTTCCTTAGTTCCTGAACTGTCTGGCTGTTGGTCTGTGTCAGAGCTGGGCTCTCATCCAGATGAAGGCCTGGTTTAGACATCAGCGAAAGAATGTGCTTTCCTGTTACATCTGTGGATGAGATGCTGGCCCAGCCATACAAACTTATAACAGATTGAACAATGGTCTCCGATGGGCAGCCCATTCTGGAGGGGCCATGCATGTGTTTCTGTAGTACACCTGTGATGGTTTATATTGATTTTAAATTTGACATGGTCTAGAATTACGCAGGAGACAATTCTTCGGGCACATCTGTGAAGGATTTACTAGACAAGTTAATCAAGGTAGGAAGACGTACCCTAAATGCCGAACAGGAGAGAAAGGTGAAAATGAGCTGAACACCAGCGTTCAACACTCTCTGCTTCCTGACTGCGCATGCCTCCAGCTCCTGCTGCTCACTATGTCTGCCTTGCTATGGTGGATGGTACCCTTGAACCTTGAGCCAAAGTAACCCTTCACCCCCTTTACATTGTATTTGTTGGGGTATTTTATGGCAACCACTGGAGAAGTAAATAATGCAACACCTCAAAGATTGAACATTTCTAAGAGTGTAAAACACACATAGTGTTGTGCTGGCTTTTCATGGTACAACTGTGAAGTTCCTCTCCCTGATCAAGAACATGTAAACCACTACATGTAAACCACTAAAACTCGGGACCTAGTTCTTTCCCATCATTCTTCCCTCCCCCACAAACTAGTAATTAATTCCTGCCTCTTACCTGGCAAGGCAATTCCTTTCACACCTGGGTCCTCTCACCCACTCAGAGCTCCCATGCCCTGTGGCTCACCAACCAACCTCCTGGCCTGGGTCTGCCTATCCCTTACTACTCTGCCCACCCACAGCAAACAGCATGGAAGAAAACCACAGGTAAAATGTTAGACAGGGGCTTTGTGGCTTCTGTCCCCACTGCTGGCAATCCTTTCTGATATCCCTGGCCTTTGTGACACATGGATTTCTGACATAGTCGTTGTTTGCCTTCAGATGCTACCATAGCAGGTGGGCATTCTTTGTATGTGAGATTAGGAGTGGATTCCAGATTAGCTTGTCACATCTTTCCTGTGCACTGTCGGGCACCAGAGAGCAAAGTCAGAATTCTGGCCATTTCCTGGGGCACAAAGCTAGTTAGTCCTGGGACTCAGCCAAGCTCCCTGGTTTTCCATCAGTGTATTCTCCAGGGTGGTCATTAAGTTAATATGCAGTGTTACCTGCACCCATCCCTTCTCCATTCCTATGATTCTTGTCCTAGTCCATGCCTTTCAGTGAGGTTTATAAGGCTTTCTTTGAAGATGGTGGACGAAGACAGGCTGTCCATCACAGGGACTTGAAAATCTATGGGAGGAGCCCCAGGCTATGCAGGTAGAAGTATTTGAATCATTATGTGAGTGTCCTTATGGTCTTGGGAAGGGTGTCTAAAGCACATACTGTTTGAATAAGAATCACAATTGAAATAGATAAGTGTAATGAACTTTTGTGCGGGGAATAGATCTCTCTCTCTCTCTCTCTCTCTCTCTCTCTCTCTCTCTCTCTCTCTCCCTCTTCTGGCTAAAAACAGAATCCACATCCTACAAAGTGTTTTTTCGAAAGAACAAGCTGGTCTAGAAGGTGATCTCACCTGGAAGTTGAAGGATGGAATCATCAACTCTGCATAAACTAAACATCTCCAAGTGAATATGGGTGAGCCATGCCAAAAAGCCACAATCTGCTCTCATTGGTTTAATAAAGCAGTAATTTTTACCATTGAAATAAAAGTGAAGTCTCACAAAACAGTGCTGGTGTGGCCTGAGTTGGGGGTCTCTCTGGTTCCGTGCATGCGCAGAGCAGCTTCCACAACAGATAACTTTTCATTTACCATATCCTGTTGGTTCTGTTCCCAGGAAGATGCCTAAATGGTAGAGATGAGGGTCCTGGTTCCTGCCTGCTCTGGCTTCACTGGCACATTAGCCTCTCTCTGTGATGACCACACCTCTTCCAGGCTGTTCATGATGTTCTGCCTGAGGAGGCTTTGTCCGTGCCATCTACCTCACAGCCACTGTCGGTGTAGCTGGTTACAAACCCAAGGCCATTTCCTCTCTGGTTCTCGCTTTCTCTCAGATGACCAGTTATCTTCTACATGGTACTGGGCACAGCCTAAGAAGGGACCCTGACTGTGGTCCATAAGGCTTTCCTCAATGAGGTATTGCTGGAGGAAAGTTAGCAACTAAAGGCAGTCTGCTGGTGACACCTGAAGCAGCTGGAGGAGGAAGTTCTTCTGTTCCAGAGGAAGATCTGTAGCTCCCGACTTGTGTGCAGATACTGTGTCGGTGTGGGACTATGAAGGACTTGTGTGTAGATACTGTGCTGGTGTGGGGCTATGATGGACTTGTGTGCAGATACTGTGTTGGTATGGGGCTATGATGCTTCTTGAATAGCATGCAGCTGTGAAATCGCTAGAATACACAAGTAATATTAACATGACCTTGACTTTCAGCTTCATTTGTCTCTTTTAGGGAAGTACACATTGTGAATGAACTGTTTATCCAAGCACTAATTACTCCACTGGAGACTAGAAGCCTGACCAGTCAACCCTCATGCTCTCTTCTACTTCCTCCTGCCTGTTGACACTTTCCTTTCTGACTGTCAGGGGCTATCAAAAGCAGGGAGGCAAGGGCCTGTCACACACAGCTGGCTTCTGCCAGAGGCCCCATGGGTGGGGACAAATAGCTGTCTCACTGCTTCCTTTGACTTCCGCAGCCCTTTGCCCCTGATTCCTGGGCTATAATCAGTTTCTCACATCAATAACCACTGTATTTTCTCAGGACCTCTTCCCAGAAAGTGGCTACAAAATTATAAAAAAAGACTGGTGGCTCACAACAGGGCTTTTACCACACATTTCCCAGGCCACCTATTAGCAACCCCAAAGGAGAATATTCAAACTGCACCTGAGTGGACACTGAGCACCTCACCTAACACTCCCTAGACCCCCATGTCACGGAACCAACATTCTCTCTGTAACTGAATTCATAACTCAGACAATATTCCCCAATTCTCCAACAGTAAAAGCTGGGGATCAAGCCCAGGAAGAGATCAGCCTCCCTGCTCTTGTGCCTGAGCCCCTTTGCGTATGTCTGTACAACATTCAGATCTAGAAATGTTCCACTCTCTTTGCAGCCTCCATCACACAAGCACTGCCTAAGAGTCCCCTTGTTGGTGACTCATCCCTCCTGGCTCAGGAAAAAAAGAGCCCTCCTCCCATGTCCTCTTGGTTTAAACGGAACCTCCCCGGGAGGGTGTTGCTTTAAGTCCAGAGAATGTTCAAGCTGCGTGAGACCTGAAAAGGAACTTCATTCTGCATGTACATTAAAGTAGGTACTGTCACCACAGGGGAAACCACAGGATAAACAAGGCTCACCTTGTAGGAAAACATTCATTGACTGTGGAGTCAAATTTCCCTTCAACTAGAATGTACTTTAAAACAACAACAACAACAACAACATCCCCAAAACAAACAACAACAACAAAACCCCACAACAATATGATAGAGTGCAGATTGCAAAATTTGGGTAAATTTGAATTTATAGACAAAATTGTGATATGTTGAATATTTTTGGACAATTACCAGTTCTTGAATTCACACTCCCTGGTTATTGTGGAAAAATTCAAGAGTCACTGCTTAAAGAGTAAGCTATTACTCTAAAGAGTGGAAAGTGGGCCCCGCAGGAGGTTTTTGCACAGCTAGCTTTCTGGCAGCATCATGGACAGTAGTCAGAAAGTGGAAGATGCCTAAGTGTCCATCCGTTATGTTACACGGTGCTGTGAGCAGGCAAGAATATGGAAGGAAGATTCAGTCTAGCTCATGGTTTAAGGTTGCACTCCACCATGCTGGGGAAGGTATGACTGGGGCATGATGAAGCTGATTACATGGTGTCACCTGTCAGGAAGCAGGCAATGAGGAATGCTGGCACTCAGCTCTTTCTTCTCATAGCCAACTTGGATCTCAGCCTACGGATGTTTCCACCTGTACTCAGGGTCGGTCTTTCTTCGGTTAACTTCTCTAGCAACACCCTCATAGACACAACCAGAGGGGTGTTTCTGCACTGATTCAGTCATGATGACAATGAAGATTATCTATCAAAATAAATAAATATAACAACACACATGCACCCGCATGTACGCACAATAGAACATTACTCAGATTAAAATGGAAGACATTTTGACTCGTGTTACATGAGTAAACCTTGAAGACATTATGTAAAGTACCATAAACGAAACACCAAAGGATACATAACATATTCCACTCACATGAGGTACTTAGCAGAGTCAAATTAATGGAGATAGAAAATAGGTTGGGATTGTCAGGTTGGGGGGCATGGGTGAGGAATGGGAAGCTAAAATGTAATGGGTTCAACAAAACACAAAGAATTATGAAGCTGGGCAGTATTGATGGCTAACTAGCATGTGAATGTATTAGTTCTCCTGAACAGAAACATCTTAAAAGTCAAATTTTCATGTGACAAATTTTATTTTATGTATCCTATACTAAAACAGAGGTGCATGAAGAATAGCAATGGATTTCACATTCTGCTTGTCCAGTTGGTCCCATGCATTGCCAGGCAGCAAAGAGCAAGGTCAAAGTCAGCCATTTCCTGGAATACACATCTGGCTAGTGCTGGGCCTGAGTCAGGTTTTCTGACTAACAGTCCTCTCTCTCTTCCCAGTTTATTATCGGTCATTGTTTTCCTTGATGATAGGCAGTGTGGAAGTGGCTAGGGCAGCAAGCAAGGCAATTCAAATGATGCCCTCATTTGAATCCACTCTTCTTCCCATTTTTATGATTCTGCCTCCCTTCCCCACTCCAAGCCCTACCACCTGAGTTACTGAGATAGTCCATAATCAGTCTGACTCTGGGTGATGGATTCAGATGTTCAGCAGCTGGAGAGGGTCAATCAACCACTGGAGAGTCTAATAGAGATTCTGTTGCCGGGAGGTGTGAGGGGGCATCTCCATGGCCCCAGCAATTCCCTGGGCCTTTTGGCATCTATACATACATCAAGAAGCACTTGGATTGAGAGCCGTAGTTTCACCAGGAAAGCGTGCCACAGTCTGTCTCTGGACTTCCCTCCGCTTTATGTTGAAGGTAGATGAATAGGGAAGGAAGATTGCATTTGACATTCTTTTCATTAGCCCATTAAAGCCAAATCCTCCCATCAGCCATTCAAGGTCAATCATTACTGGTTCTTCCGCCCAGTGAATACTATTCATCCCTTGAGGCAAAGGCTACCTCCTCCTTAATATCTCTTTATCATCTGTCTTTCTTCTAAGTCCTACAGCCTCTGGGTCTTACTTAGGACACTTCCTATTATTGCTTTGTATTTTCCAGTTCATAGGCTGTTTCTCTTTCCCCAGACAACTCCTGAGGGTTGGCTAGATGCCCCATTCATCTTCACAGAGCACTTTTCATAATGGTGTGCTCTGTCACCATAGCAATGACATTGATGGATAGGCTAGTCAAATTAAACAAGCTTTCTCATATCAATAGACTGATCAAATGGAAACCTTATATTCTATGACAGTGTCTGGACAAACATGGATGCTTCTACCCAGGAATACAGTTTTATTGCGCATTTGTGTTTCCATGTGCTTGGTATAAGGTTTTACTCTCACTCTGCATATTGAACTGAAATTTCATAAACTTAATAAATGTGTACAGCAAGAACCTGTGGTTCTCTGAGCACACACAACAAGGAGACATTTATAACGTATTACAACATAAAGACCAGCACTTTCCTTTTTTTAAAAAAATTATTGAAAAATCCCTAGAAACATATAAACAATAGATATTCAACAGCTCTTCAGTAATAAAGCAAATAAGCAATAGGAAAGTTGGAGAGAGTGCAGGGGGAAGAAGGCAAGACTTGATTAAAAAATAAAAATGAAGCTTTGCAATTTGGCTACCTTTGGCCCCAGACTGGATCCCAGGCCACTCAGTTATGTAATGCACTACTAACTCCATTTCCTCCTTTTGTTCCACTTCCTCATCTGCTGACCCTTCTCCCTATACTAGACCTCTCTGCTATCTGGTCAACCCTATCCAAAGTGACCCACAGACTGTCACTCCCAAACTGAAGTGTAATAGACTCTCGCTAAGTATACAGAATGTGTGTAAGGAGTTCTTTAGCTATGCTTTCATTAAAAAAAAATACCAAAACATACATACATACATACATACATACATACATACATACATACATACATAAATCAGAGAGAAATGAAAGAACCAGAGTCACCACAGGAAGAAATGAGCTATCTTTATGAAAGCAGAGAGCAGGTTCTAGAACTTTCCACCAGAGTGGACAGTTAATGACTGCCTTATGCTAAAAATTTACAGGGATTTTCTCTTAGAGTAGCATAGAGAAGATAATCATAATTTGAAGAAAAAAAGAAGTTTCACGAGCAAGAAGGAGTGTGTGTGTGTTGTGTATGTGCGTGTATATGTATATGAAGTATATGTATATGTGTATACAAACTCTTTGTTCCTCTATTTGTTTGTTCTCTGTGTGCGTATTCTCTCTTTTTGTTTCTCTAAACTCTCTGTCTGCTCTCTCTCTCTCTCTCTCTCTCTCTCTCTCTCTCTCTCTCTCTCTGTGTGTGTGTGTGTGTGTGTGTGTGTGTGTGTGTGTGTGTGTGTGTGACTTCATGGCAATGCTATGCATCAAATCTCAGACCTCACACTAGGGGTAAAAGTCCATCTTGATTATCTTGACAAGGTTTAGAATCACTTAGGAGACACTTAAGAATATTTATGAGGATGTGAGGAAGTGTGCTGAGAAGTTTGACTGAAAGCAGCAGACTACCCCTTGGATGTGGGCAGCACCATCCATGGGACTGTGGGAACCAGGATTAAGTAAAAAAGGGGAAAGTGAGCTGAGCACCAGCCTCCATCACCCTCGTCTTCCAACTGCAGGCACAATGTGACCAATGATGTCATTCTCCTGCTGCCACATTTTCCCTGCCATGAGACAGTAGACCCTCAACCTGTGAACCAAAATAAATCCTTCCTCCCTTAAGTTGCATTTGTCAGTGTTCTGTCATAGCACCAAGAAAAGTCAATAATGCTCTAGACATATGCTCTTCTACTGAGCCACAACCCAGCACTTAATTGAATTTAATAGAATTTAATAGAATTTAATAGAATTGAGCGACAACACTTTATTGTGGAGATTGGACATTAGTTTGATTTGGCCACATCGGTCTGTATTTGTGGTACTTTTGTGCTTGTTAAGAGTGTGGACAATGGGGCTGGAGAGATGGCTCAGTGGTTAAGAGCACTGACTGCTCTTCCAGAGGTCCTGAGTTCAATTCCCAGCAACCACATGGTGGCTCACAACCATCTGTAATGAGATCTGATGCCCTCTTTGGGTGTGTCTGAAGACAGCTACAATGTACTTACATATAAATAAATAAATGTTTTATAAAAAAAAAAAAAGAGTGTGGACAATGACGATCTTGGATTTCCTGTCCTCCCTCCATAAGCCAGTGCATAGGAGGAGCCCAAAGCAATGACCTGTAGGAATCAGAAGTTATAGAGCTTGGGATTACTGTGATGGTTAAACTTCATTGTCAATTTGGCACCCCTGGGTAGAGGAAACCAGTTGAAGAATGCCTCCATCAGATTGCCCTGTGGCACGCCTGTAGAGCATTTTGTTGATTTGTAATTGATGTAGGAGGACCCAGCCCACTGTGAGTGGTACCATACCTAGATGGATGGCCTTGGTTGTATAAGAACCATAATTGAATTGAAAATGGGACCAATCCAGTAAGCAGCATTCCTCAATGGTCTCTGCTTCAGCTCCTGCCTCTGTGTTCCTATCTTGAATCTCTGCCTTATCTCTCTCCATGATGGACTGTAATCTGCAAGCTGAAATTAACCCTTTCCTGCTCAAGTTGCTTTTGGTCATGGTGTTGATCACAGCAAAAGAAACCAAATTAGAACAGTGGTGGTTGGGGATCCTTAGACATTTCCATTTACAGTGCAATAGAGTGGCCATTGGACAGTTGCCTACTTACTGGTGGCCATAGCACACCATGCCTCCTTGTCCTGTTCCATAGAACCACCAACCCTGTAAGAAAGCCAAGGCCTTTGTCTTTTGAGCATGTTAGACCCAAAGATGATACCTTAATACTATTGGTGGGTGTGATGGGTCAAGTTCATGTTTAAAAATTATATTGTATAGCTTTATGTTAATCTCAGTTATTGTGGACTAGTAGTCTCTTGCGCCAAACAATGTTTAAGGGACCCATGGGTGTGTGTGTGTGTGTGTGTGTGTGTGTGTGTGTGTGTGTGTGTGTGTGTTTTGAGAATTCTGTTCAGATCTACAGTGCACTTGAAGGGGATTCGGGGGAGGTGGGGTAGTTAGGCTAGTCCCCAGACTCTAAGGGATGGATGTGCTCCTGAGTATGTGCTTGGATATTAGAAAAGAGCTGAGTAACCAACAGGTTTCTGCTAGTGTCTTTGCTAATTTCCTTAAAGATGGAACATTCTTTGTCTCATTTAACCTTTTACTGAAGCAAACAAACAAACACAACACTAGTATATTTCATTTACATTTCCCACAGTCCTCTAGAGAGAGCCCCCATGTAATGAAATCCATCCCTTCCTGTGCATTTGGAACACCAGAAGACACATAGGGTGCATGGAGTCTGGCGCTCTCTGTCTGGGACCTCCAGACCAGATGGGGAAAATGTCAGTCCTCCTTTACTGGGCTCTGGGTGGCCCACTGAAGCCCCTGCATATATGCTAAGCCACTGGTCAACAAGAGATAAGCACCGCACACCTTGAGGAACAGGCAATCGGGAGTACACTCAAAGGCATGCTCACCACTCTCAGCTAGCCTGGGACCCCATCACCAGGAATTATGCTGCCATACTCCAGGATGAATTCTGTGAGTGAGCTGAGACCAGTGACTGAAGGTGACACCAAGGAGGAAACACCTCTGCACTCAGTCAGAAGAGGAAGAAAGGTGAGATTTGGTCTGCAGTCAGAGACAACAGGGTTGGTGCCTCCTGAAGGACATGTCACCCAGACACTGCCAGCAGCTGTAGGTAGAAAGGCAAAGCTTTGAAACTGGAGCTGCTGTATGAAAGGCTGTTGGCATTGTCAGTGGAACTCATGTGTACAAGACAGCATCCTCCAGAAAAGCAGAGCCTGGCTAAGAAAGTCACTGAGCTTGTAGCCTTCCCTAGTGTGCTCCAGCCAAGGCCAACCTCCAAAAGGCACTTCTGAGCTTAAGGGATTTCATGGCTATACATGGAAGCCACTGGTTCACTGAAAGCTGGTTGTGGATGGATATGTTCTTGGAACAACCTTTGACCAATTTCCCTACCTACAAAAGCCTATCTGAGGAAACAGTTGTCCTGGCCACACTCAGTGAATCCAAATACGATGAGTTCATTTTAACCATAGAATCAAATTTTCAATACTTTGTATGGGAAGCTTTTTAATATTTATTGATTACTTTCTAGCTTGTGAACACTTTTTTTTAAATCAAGGGCCTTTTCCCTGTTTTTGTTAAATTCACTGATTTACCCAGAGAAAAATCACTTTGGATTCTTTTATTTATAGGTTTTAAAATTGTTTTTATTTTATTATGTTACGTGTACTGGTGTTTTGCCTGCCTGCATGCCTTTACGCCTGTGTACCATATCTGGTACCTGGTGCCTGGGTGGAAGGCTGATATAGAAGAGAGTGTTGGATACCCTGGAACCAGAGTTACTTCATGGTTGTGAGCTGCCCTGTGAGTGCCCAGGATCCAGCTGGGATCCTGTGAAAAAGCAGCCAGTGCTCTTAACTGCTGAACCATCTCTCTAGCTCCCTACTTTAGTTTTTAAAATAAAATGTCTAACAGCAGTTTTAGAATGGTTCCCTGTATTGTATAGTCCCCAAGGATCCGGTGGTTACATTTAGGGTAAAGAATGTTTGTTTTCTGCCTCCAGTACCTGTGGCCTAAGCTGAAAGGATCAGGACAGAAAGACCCGAGTGGCATTAGAGGCAACACAGGGGTCCAGACTTGGGGAATGAGCACAGACAGCCCCATATTTGGGTCACAGAGAAAGGAGATGCTGGTGTGTGAAGGGTGGGGTGGGGAGGAGGCTCAGAGAAGCACATAGTGAGTGAGGATTTCACTGAAGGACAGAGAGGGCAGAGCAAGAGACAAGAGTAACGGAATCGGGGAAGCATGGCGGCCACTTTGCCAGCCTCTGAGGAGTGCCACCTTTGGGTCCCCACTTCCTTGCACAGTCCTCTACTACACTGAGTAGGGGTGAGCTGTGTACCCAAGGAGACAGTGCTGTTTCCCTTTGCACTTTCTTGGGTCACTTGCTCTAGGACAGTGACATGCCTTGTGGGGAGGCTTAAGCATCTCTAATGAAAGGCATTTGTGCATGCAAGAACTATGACCTGCTCTCAGCCCTAGGATAGAGTCATGTGGAATACAGACATCCAAGCTCAACTCTCCAACATGAAATAATCCTATAGGCAAATCCTACAGGAGAAGCCAAACTAGAACCACCAGCTAAGCCACTCCTGATCCACAGGTACTCTTTGAGACAATAAACGTATATCTTTATGTTAAGCCCTTAAGTTTGGGGATATTTGGGTCTATAGATACAAGGGAAAACTACAGTTCAACGGAGAAGGCAGAGCCTCTAAGCCCTGCAATTGTGGCTCCCCAGACCTGTCCTGAGCCCTGTCTTGTGCCTTTAATGAGCCATGGCCAGAAGGTCCATAAACAATTCACAGTAATGTGGATTTTATAAGTTGGAAAATTTTGCCAATTTGCTGAATCAGTCATTACAGAAATAGATCCTCCAATGACTTGAATTTCTGTGAATAAGCTTACACTGGAGTACCTCAAGTGATTTTATAGGTTGTAATCCTAGAACTGGTGTTTTAGAGAGCCTTTGCCTGAGCTATGTTAAGGTGGAACTGACATAAGTGTCAGGATGGTGGACAGCTGAGACAGACTTCTCAGAGCCACACCAGCTGTCCCCCATCACATTGCATTGGTCAGGATCATTGTAAAAACAAATATAATTGATTTTTCCTCTGCAGGTGACAAGACTTATCCTTTCTTTGTTTGTTTTCTGATAATCTGCGATTATGGTTGGGGATAAATTAAGCTCCCCAGGATGATGATAAGAACGTAATTTGCAGGTATAATAAAAATGAGGAATTGGAATCATAAATAAAGCCTCCACAGATGCATAACACTACCTTCAGGAAGTACCAGAAGCAGAGTCACCTGCAAGTCCCAGGCAATGGCCACAAGCAAGCCAAATGCAACTGCTGGTCCTGTGAGGCAGTTGAAAGAGTCCGTTTCACCCACTGGGGAAGAGGAAGGGTAAGATAGTGTCTCTCACACAGCACTGTCCTGGAAGGCTCAGACCTAGGAAACATTGGTCTGTATCACACTTGCTGAGGAAAGGTTATAACCATTTTGAGAGGTGGGAATTCATTTTTGAGAGGGGCTGAATAATTGGTCATGTCTCAGTGAACTGTGAACAGGCAGGCCTGGATTTTGAACCTGGGTCTTTAGTCCTCTGGTTCACTGTAGCTGAGCTGTGCGTAACAGAACGTCTGGAGAGCCCGGGGAGCCACTCTGCTCTGTCGTTAAAGAAGACTGTGACTGTCATACGCAGCAGACAACTAATAGCTGGAATTCCAGAATTATGCTTTGCCCTTGAATGGCCCTTACCCCTGTGGCCTGGGCATCTTAGAAGCCAAACTTAGAAGCCCAGTAACGAAGCTGAAAAATTGTGAGCTTCAGAATCAGCTCAGCCATCATCCCTGGGAAGTCCTCGCTGAACTCAGTCTGAGCCCAGTGCTAGAGCCTGAGCCTCTGCAACTTCGTTTGCTTTTACTGCCTCAGCTCAAAACTCGGTCTGGTTCGTCTTCTATTCTGGATTTGCCATCCTTCGTGGGAGGAGCTTATCTCAGTGGTTCTGTTTCCCAGGGATCACGAAAGAACGTAATAGTAGATGAGAAAACTGACTCAGTGTCCAGAATAAGAACACAGAGGTGCCAGGCCCTAGGAACAGCTGTTACGTCCCCAGCACTGGGTGCCCTCAAAGGTGAGAGTCAGGTGGTGGTTCCATGTCTGACTTCCACGGCAGCTGTAGTTACACATCATGCTTAAAATCAGCACGGCGCTGTGGTGAGATCAACAGAAACCTCCTGGAGCCTCTGCCCAGTCATTAAAGGGCCACCTGCCAGCTGTGGGGTGCTCACTGTTGGCTGAAGTCACAGAAGTCCCAGCCTTTAAAGTGTTTCCAATAAACTTCTCCCGGGATTCTTCTCCTCAGAATCCCAGTAAAAGGGCTGTGGTGCTACACAGGCCACACCTGGCATCTGACATAGTCTCGAATGCCTGTGAACCAGTTAGCTCACCAACTGGTCTACTCACTAGCAGGTGCAAGGATTTATTAAATGCAAGTCCCTCCCTCCCAAGATTTTATGATACACTTACAGGAACAGGGCAAGCAGAGTGAAATGGCTACATAAGGGAAACGAATAGTCAGGTCAAACTCTCGCTCTCTCTCCTCCCTTCTTTCACCCTCTCCCTCTTCTCCACCCCCCCTTGGCCCACATTGTCTGTCCTCCCTCTATTCCTCCCCTCTCTCCCTCCCTCCTTCCCTCCTTCCTTCCTTTCATGCCTGCCTCCCTATGGTCTCCTCTTGTTGCAGGTGTAGATTTTTGTGTGTAACCGCCTTATTTCACAGCGGCTGCACTGTGCTGGACGAACTTACGTTAATCAGTTGGTGAGCTGGGGGTTGGTGCCACTGCTTGGCTATTACAAACATTTGTGTCTGAGTCTTCATGTGGACATGGCTTTTTACCACCTCTGGGGGAAAGACATGAGTGTGGGATCGCTGACTCACTAGCAGAGTGTTTTCAACTTCCCAAGAAACTGTAAACCAATTCTCAAGAGAATTTGTCCACTGTTGCTTTATTAGTAAGGCCTGAACATTTTCTTCTAGAGGATACGTTAGAATAGCTTAATCTTATTTTTATTTTTATCTGGATTTTTCTAGACAACTTGTAATACTGAGTAGCTCTTCATGGGCATATTGGACATGTATGCCTTTCCTCATAAAATGTCTAGATCATTTGCTCATTTAAAATTTGTGTCCTTTGTCTTTTTTGTTGGTTTTTAGAAATTGTTTACATATGTTAAATTAATCTCTATAAAGTTTAATATATATTTACCTCCTTGCTTTCTTAATAACAATTTCCCATGGTGATATCTCTCTCTCTCTCTGTCTCTCTCTCTCCCTCTCTCTCTCTCTCTCTCTCTCTCTCTCTCTCTCTCTCTCTCTCTCTCTCTCTCTCTCTCTCTCCATGTATTCAAGCCATTCACTTCTCCTTTTCTTCTATGTCTCTTACCTTTCTCTTGGGTCTGAGGTCTTTCTTTCTTTCTTTCTTTCTTTCTTTCTTTCTTTCTTTCTTTTCTTTCTTCCATCCTTCTTTTTCTTTCTTTCCTTTCTTAGAAAGGAAAGCTTTTCTTTTCTTTTTGCACTTCTTTGCAGAATACTTTCATTTTGTGTTAGAGATTACAAAGTTAAGGCTCACACCAGTAATTCCTGCTCCAAGGGAATCCAATGCCTTTTCTAGACTCCTACGTCCTGCACTCATGTGTGTGTGTGTGTGTGTGTGTGTGTGTGTGTGTGTGTGCGTGCCTGCGTGCACACACACACACAATTATAAAATAACAAAAAGAAATATCTTTTTAAATTTTTCAAAACTTGTATAATTGAAAGCATCTTTACCTTATCCTTATATTTGAAAAAATATTTTGTTGAAAATAACACAAAAATTTGAAAATCTTTGCCTTCATGTTTAGAATATCCATTTACTTCTTCCTTGTAGCTAACTATGTAATAATGTTTTTAAGTTTTACTTATTTTTATCTTATATACACAAGTGTTTTGCCTCCATGAATGTAATTGCACTGCTTGTATGTCTAGTCCCCATGGAAACAAGCCAGAGCACATGGGATGCCCTGGAACTGCAGTTACGGATGACTTTGGTTGGTCCATGTCAGTTCTGGGAAGTGAACTGGCTGTTAGAGCAGCCAGTGTTCATCACTTATGGGCCATCTTCCTAGCCCCGTAGTCTATCTGTTTGTTGCTAGTTTTTGACCCAATCTTTTATTTTTAAATTGCTTATTTTTGGTGATTGTACACATTGTTTCAGATCATTTCAAACTTTGAAGCTTTTGTAGTCTAAATCTATTTTGAACTGATCCGTCTGACTATCTAGGAAGTTTGCTTCCTCATGGTTTTGGCATATGCACACTTTTTTTTTTTAAACGTGAACTTTTGTTTAGTTAAATTTAATCCAGGAGAGCTATAAATGACCTGGTTTCTACCAAAGAGACTTCATATTTGGTTCTGTTATAATCCCTGGATTCTTATAACCTAGAACCATTTTATTTTAATTATAGATTAATGTTTCTCCAACCATGAAGAAAATATAACTTTGAAAAACTGAACTAGAGGAATTATTGCTGCAAATTTGTTTCCTCCTGATATCATGGGGAAGACAAATCTGCTTCCTAAATGGTTCTTTTGTTGGGAGTCAATGGATCTTTTAAATCAATAATTCATTAAGGATATGGCTGCTTTGGGGACTGGTTTCATAGGAAGAGGCCCAGGGGTCATCTCTGGCAACCTTTTCAGTGCCTTAACCCTGTCTCCCATGCTTTGTTTGACAAGACATTAATAGTCAAAGTTCAAGGTTCCTGAGCTCACCGCTTGTACTGCAGTATTTATCCATCTAGCTGCGTGTCCATCTGTCCATCCATCTATCCATGCATTCATGCATCCATGCATCCATGCATCCATGCATCCATGCATCCATGCATCCACGCATCCATCCATCCATCCACCCATCCATCCATCCATCCATCCATCCATCTATCCACCCATCCTGTATGTCCCCAACACTTGCTCTGTCCAAGGTTCTGTTCTGGGGGCTAGAATCAGCAATCAGCCTCATAGAGATGTTGCTCTGAGGAGGGCTGCTTGCACTTCCACATTGACTGTATGTTCAGAGGTAGAGTGGAGTACAGAATAAGCTGATTGTTTTCAGATTCGGTCTTATATTTTAAGATAACGTTATAAAATAAATCAGGTAAAATATATTTAACATGGGAAGTTTTTTATTAAAAAAAATCTAATCTGCAATATTACAAAAGCAGCCAGATATTTCATTTTTCAATTCCAGTAACTTCATTTGGTTCTTCTAAGATCATTATTCTCTTTATACTCTGAGTACCATTGCCTTGCTTCTTGAAAATATGTGTATTTTCTCTGATTAATTCTTTGTCTAGTGCAATCCATATGGTTGTGTTTCTTTAAGATATTTACACTCTAAATGTTTCATTATTTTTTCTGAGTCTATATTTCCTTGGTTCTTTCAAAGCTGATAATTGCCCTCTTATAAATAATTGGAAAATAGTTTTTTAAAACTGGTTTTAGACATTGGACAGTAGGTAACCCAAGACTGTGACCTCAGAAAGACAAAACACTTTGAGCTCTATATGTTTTTCAGCTAACCTCCTGGAGGCAATGTCTAGGTTACAGTGCAGGAAGAAGAATAAGCCAGAGCTTAACCATCCCCTGGGATGTAGGCACACATGTGTGCGTGTGCACGCATGCGCACGCACACGTCAAGATTGAAGCACCAGAACTGGCATATGATTATGGAAGCTGCACAGAGAGAGACTTCTGCAAATCTGATAAACCCTTTGGAGTCTTCTACCAAGAAGTGACTTGGGCATGAATGAGAGGAGGCTCTACAGCTCAAGGGATAAAACCACTGAAATTCAATAAGATAGTGACTACTGTTGTTCACACAGGGACAAGGACAGATTATAATTCCACTAAGAATAAGACACCTCATAACATGAAGGGCATTGCACAGTTCTTAAAGGGCCAGACCCTAATAGAAGGAAAGTTGGCCTTAATGTAAAGGCTGCTCTGGATCTGCCCTTTTAAACCTGAAAAGCAAGACTCAGAAGGACCCGGTGATCTCCAGGTAACTTAACTGGATGGAGAGTAGCCCAACACTCCTTAAAGAAGTACAGCAAAACCCAACATTCCAACTTGAGAGTTCTCTTACATAATGTTTAAATTTTGTTTTGAATTGTATTAGTCTCTCCTAAAACCATTTAGTTATTTAGCTTAAATATATTCCCCAAGTGTATAAGGTCAGCATACAAATTTTATATTTGGGTATATAACAACTTAGGGTTTGTTTTTTTTAATTAATGTATGAGATACATCTTGGTGCTCATAATTTTTCATATGAATAGCCAGTTAATACAGAACTATTTCTTGAAAAACAAATAACCATGTCTTGCCCTTGTTGAAGTACTTTGAAAGCGCTGTTAAGAAAGCAATTGACCATGTAAGCCATGTGTCCCTACTTACACACACTGCACTGTCTCAGGTTCTGTAACCTTGTAGTAAATCTTCAAATTAAGTACTGGAAGGCCCAAATTGATTCATTCTCTTACAAAATGTCCTTGTCTGTTTAGATTCTTTTCACTTTTCTATATAATGCTTACCACACTTATTGACTTATTCTCTTTCAAAATGTCCTTGTCTATTTAGAGTCTTTTCACTATATAATGTTTGCCATATATATATATGTATATATATACATATATATGTATATATACCACATATATACAAACATACATATATTTATAGATAAAAATGTGTTGGAGTCATATTAGTTCAATAATAAGTTTGGAGGGGAACAGATACCATGGTGATAGGAAAGTTCTTTCATTCATGAGAAGGACATCACTTCATTTAAATTGCATCTCTAATATCTTTCATCAATGCATTATAGCTTTGAGGATGTAAATTTTAACATCTATCAAATTTGTCTCTAAAATTTTCATGTTTGGGTTCTATTGGAGTTATTTCATGAACAGTTTGAAACAAAGTGACCCGTGTCCTAGGCTATTCTTGAGCTCACTGGTAGCCTAGGCTAGCCTGGAACTTTCAATTGTTTTATTTCCACCTCCCAAGAGCTTCTTCAAAATTCTGATTTTTGTCTTTTTCATTATTAAACAAAATAAATGTATATGTGTGGCTATAAAGAGCATACTTCAATATTTGATAAATTATTTAACAAGGCAGTTAAGGTTTAGAGCATGAATTCTCAGTAGGACTTATATTGACCCAAGAGAGATGAACAACATTACCTTTTACTGTAATAACTAATGTACAACATAACTAGTACATCAATCTGTATATTAAAAGGCATGCAGGGTAACTGTTCATAAAGATGCACAGGTAAATTTCATAAGGATGGAATGATTATGAAAAGTTGTTGAGAACTCTCCTTGGGTGAGCAATAGTGAAAAAATTATTTGAAGTTTAACTCAGATCTTGAACTTTGCAATGCTACATTAGCACTCTGAGTACTTCAGTGGTGGATTATCTCAAGATTTAAGCAATGCAAAATACACCGCTCCCAAGAAATACCTTCCTGATCGAGTCTTTGAAACACAGTACCCAGGCCAGCCTTCTCAGCCGAAGCAAACTCAACCATTGCTTTTCTGGTCATCTCTCAAAGGGCATTGAAGATTAAGTAGTTGATTGGTCACTGTAAATACCCACCTCTCATCCTGGTTTCTTCATGTCAAACTTCACTGATTGTGCAAAGCACACACATTTCACACCAATCTGGCAATTACTAAATTGTGGTGGAAGACTTTTTCCTCCCAAGTATCTTTTTAAAATTTCAATGGTTTGGTTGGTTTCTTCAGAATTTCATGCATGAATATTGTATGAACATTGCTTTCACCCCCTCTCTTTCCCTCCAACTTCTCCTGTGTCTTTCTTTCTCACTCATAACCATTTCCTTATTATTAGTGCGCACATCAGTATGCACACACATACATATTTACACGCATTTATAAATTCAACCTGCTAAGTGTATTTAGTATTGCTCAAATGGATATGTTTAGGGCTGACAATATTGAGATCAGATCATCTATCAGGGGGTTTATTCCTAGAAAAAACGAATTCTTTCTCTTTCTGCAGTCATTAGTTGCCTATAGCTCTTCATCTAGGGGTAGGACCTTGTGAGATTTCCCCTATGCACAGTGGTTTGCCATCTGGTCTTGACATTGTATTTGTCTTGTTTAGGTGACCATATTATGGAACTTTCATAGGTGTATATTCCATGTCAAATGTAAAGACACTGTCTTGTAGCAGACATCCTGGTCCTCAGGCTCTAGCAATCTTTCCACCTTCTCTTCTGAGATGTTCTCTGAGTTTTAGCTGTACAGATTGTGCTGTAAATAGTCAACTGGGGTTGGACAGCCCAGGTTCAGTTGTTCAACTTGTAGATTTATGTAACAGGTGAGAGCTATGCTTACCTGTGGGTTTAAAGGTTAAATATTTAGAATGTGATTTGACATTATACTGGTTTAGGAAAGGGACAGTAGCAGGCTTTCTTTTAGGGTTCATGACCTCACAAGTCATGGATTGTTAGTTATGTTTGCAGTATCAGGCATGAATTCCATCCTAGTCAGTGGACCTTAAGTCTAACTAAGCGACTGCTGGTTACCCTCAAAATGCTGGTATTACATCCTTTTTCCCCAAGATATATGTGTGTGTGTGTCTGTCTGTCTGTCTTACTGATTATGTAAGGTTATCAAGATAAATGGAGAGAAACCAACTACATTTCCATCTTCCATATTCATCATAAAGTCATTCGGCCCTATCATTTCTCATACTGAGAGATTTATTGGTAAGATGGATAAGCTATCTTTAGAAAGCAAAACATCCAAACAGTGGGATTCTTCTGATTCCAAGAAAACTAAGGCGTGTAGTAACCCTGACACCAAAAGAAGAGAAATGCAAAGGGTCACAAGTGTTTACAAAAGCAGTAACCAACAGAGTGTGTTGACAATGCATATTCATACATATTGTGTTGATTGTGTGTGTGTGAGTGTATGTATTCCTTTGTTTGTATTCACTTTTCACTACCCTCTTTTATTGTCCACTCCCCTCTCCTGCTGGTCCCCTTCCTCTTTCCAAATAGATCTATTTCTATTTATAATATAATTTTGAAATCTACATTATGCTTATGAAAAAAATGTGTTATTGCCTGAGTCTTGCTTCTTTCACTTAACATGATGACCCTCATTTCCACACATTTTCTTGTAAATGGCAGCCTATTTTTCTCATTTATGGCTGACTAAACCTTTATGAATATACACCACATTTGCTTTGTCTGTTATCTGTTGGTGGACAGATGGGCTGGCCCCATACCTTGGCTGTTATAAGTACTGTGTATACTAAACAATAGTGTGTAGACAATGTTTTTGTAGGTGGAGTTGGATTTATTATCAAGAGCAGTAAAGCTGGAGCACATAGGCATCTCCACAGTGGCTGTACTAATTTACATTGAGGTAGAGGACTTTTGAGACACCCTCTTGCTCTGTGTCTGTATGGTCTAGCCATATTATTTATTTTTTTAAGTCACAAAGAAGGGAAAGAGAAAGAGCTAACTGGCTTTTTTTTTTAAATCTGAAACTTGAAGCAAAATAACTTATCCTTTTAATTGACCTGAGACATTTCTTTCTCCCTTTGTCTTTTAGCACAACAGTCTCTTGTAATACATCATTCACCATAGCAGGCAGGAATTATATACCAATTCCCAGCTTGTCCATTTGTGCCAATAATAGATCATTAATAGACTTCTATTAATTGGACATTTAGAGGACTGGCCAAGAATACCATCTGGGTCTCTGCAGGTTGGCTGTAGAGACAAGACTGGGGATGGAACATGTGTGTCTTGGTTCTGAGCCAGATATTTGATGGATGGCTATATTGAGCAGTCAGCATCTTGTCTCTATTTCCTACTCTCTGACCTGATGTCAACGTTTAAGCAGTATCAGTGAAAACCTCTCCCATCCACCCCCAGTACTTTAGATGAACTGAGGAAATTAAAATGAATTTTACTTTGAAAATATCAGCACATGCGCTGTATTTATTAGGTTAAACTTTTTAAAGCCAGATGTATCCATTCCCCTAGCATTCATGATGTATTTTTTTTTTCCTGAATATCAGGTAGATTAGTGTGGACAGATAACGTGATTGAGACAATCAACACACACTGGATTCCTGCTTTTGTAAACTGGAGCGTTGCATTTCTCCTATTTAGTTCGATATCAGGGTTACCACACACCTTAGTTCCCTAGGGATCAGAAAAGCTCCAAGCCCTGCAGGGTTTCGCTCCCTCAAGACAGCTTATCTGTTGCAATAATTAGCAATGAATCTCTCAGCGTGAGAAATGACAAGGCCGAATGACTTAGTGATGAATATGGAGGATGGAAAGGTAGTTTGGCTTCTCTCCATTCATCTCGATAATCTTCATTGCTACGTAAACAGTAAGACCTGTTACTATGATTCATGTCTGAGGCAGTTCTCAGATAAGCACTAATTCCAGAGACAGTCTACCTAAGAAACTGTATGATTAGGGGTGCAAAGCAAGAGCAAGTCACTGGCAGAGGACTGGCAATCTGAACTTGAGCAATGTGGGGAGGGGTGTGGAGGGGGGAGAGGCATTGACTAGCTGTGAAGGGCAGATCATTTATTTAGTTGTGGATCTGATAAAATCTCTTCTGAGAAACTAAACTGCTTATTTGTTTTTTATTATTCTAACCAGAATCAGTATTAACCCAATTTAGATACCAGGGTGGGGTGGGGGTGGGGAGAAGAGGGCATTCTCCATGCATGTCTCTGTCTCAGTTACTTTGTTTTTAACCCCTGAAGATATATGAGTATTGAATTTGCAGGATCACTGTGGGGGACTGGTGTTCTGCAGATAACCTGAAATGACTGATGGGATCATACTCTCAAACAAGTCCAGACTCCTCTTAGCTCAGCCCAGTGGGAAGACAGAAAATAATTCTTAGGCAGGCACCTGGAAGAAGCTGTGATTGCCAATTGTGTCCAATGAGCCGTTTCCCTCTGGAAAAGCTTGACACCTATCCATCTGCAAGACGTCCTCACAATAGAAAATCAGAGCAGGCAGTATACACTTGCTACTCCAAGCCCAAGGAAGCTAGATCATCCCTCAGGGGTTCTCTCCTCTTAGGACTGCACAGGTTCCCGCACTATGGGATTTTTCCAACAGTGTTTAAAGTACACCAGAATCCAGGTGTTTAAAGTCACAATACAAGACCAGTTTTTATAGGGTGTTAGTCCTTGAAGAGTTAAAGCGAAGGGACTCAAAAGACCAATTTTACCCTAATAATAAAGCTATTCATTTGTTCTGGGACAACTGTCCCGGTACTGTGACATTTCTGTAGTGCAAAATTTGCACTTTGAAGTTTACTGATAGATTTAATTTTTATGGTGTTCAGGCTTGGATAATAAGGTCTGGGTGTATCTCAATTGTTTTGGCTAATAGTGAGCTGAGCTTTGGCAAGTCAAATCCACTGATAATTCTCAAGTTGCCCGGATCCCAAGTTAGCCTCCTGGACTTCTTTTCATTATGGTTTGAAATTTTAAAAATTTACAGAATTATCATCACACTGTAAACTTTTCAAAAGAAGGATTATGGCACAAAAAAAAAGAGTGTGGGGGATGCAGGAATAAAAATTAGCCAGATCACCAATTTTTGGGTGTAGGTAAGTAGCTGTACGCTGTTATTTACTATTGAATGGAGGTGGGAAGACAGCCATGGTGGTGCCTACCTATAATCCCAGCACTTCGGAAGCCTAGGCAGGGGTATCACTAGTTCAGGGCCAGCCTGGACAACACAAGGAGATCCTGTCTCAAAAATGGAGAAAGGCCTGTGTAATTTATTTCAAAAGGTAAAACTACAAGCCATTTCATGAGATAGGTGTTCAGCTAAATGCCCTGGCTGTGCAGATTGTGTCGATTGCTCTCCACCGGGCTGTAAGTGGCCTTGAGCTCTGCCGATTTGATCCTTGCATAATTTTTTCAAAGAGAGTCTCACCTTATGCATGAAGAAACTGAAACTTAACAGGTTTATACTGGTTCAGGTGGTCAATTAGGGGAAAAGAGCTAGGGGTGGTTTTCTGCAGACGTTTTCTGTCGTCTCCTTCTCTAGATCGCATTCTTTTGGCTTGTTTTATGGTGTGAGGGGTTGAACTTAGGGCCTCATGTCTGCTAGGCAAATGCTCTACCTCTGAGCTATCCCCAGTCCTCTTTTCACTTTGAGACAAGATCTCATGAAGTTTCCCCAGGTTGGCCATGAACTTGCCATCCACCTGTGTTAGCCTTCCCACTAGCTAGGATTACAGGCTTAAGCCACCAGACCTAGCCCTGTCATCTCTTTTCGATCTGATTAAGATCAAAAGGCTTTTAGCTATTCTCTTTTCTTTCCTTCATTTCATTTCATCTTTATTTTCGCCTTCTCTTTTTTCTTCTCATAAATGTATTTGTGGCATGGGCAAAATGCCCTCTTTGTCTTCATAAGACAACTATGTAACATAAAAATACAAAAGAATCTCCCTGGTGCCCTTATTTATACATTACACACACACACACACACACACACACACACACACACACACACACACATGTGCATGCATATAGATATATATTTATAAATTACAAAGAACAAATGCAATATTTCAATATATATAATTGTTGCCTCTTTCACAAGAAAAAAAAACCAGAAAACATAATCAATTATAGAATCATATCACTGAGCATCCCCAACCCTGACATGTCATCTCTAGTATCTGTAGCGGCCCAGAAATGTAACAGGTTATATCCATAGAACCTTGACTTCAATCTATTGAAAATACATTAAGATTGATGATTTTATTATGTGTGGGCACTCACGTGTGCATATGCACATGTGTGTATCCATGCATGTGATTATGTGAATTTTCCTTCCAGGAGCCACAAGCTGTGAACACAGCCTCAGTGTGAAAGGAGCCAGTGTTGTCCAGGGTAACAGCACTGTCTAAGAGAGCCGACTGGACATGCTGTGTTCACAGTTCTCACTGACTCTTCAGATGATAGTCTGCCAAACTAATGTGATTAATGTGTTCCTGGTGGCAGCATTTCCTGCTACTCTGTTTTCCATGAAGACAGATCACACTGCTTTGCAGCCTCCAACAGAGCTTTCAATGCTGGGCAGGAAGGAAGCCAAGCCCACTGCCGCCCACACCCTCACCTCTGTATCTCAGCTGCTACGTGCCTATTCCACCAATTTTCCAGAAAGGAGTGCAATCCATAGAGGATGTGGAACAGCTCAGGGCCCTGATTTTTTGTGCTCTCTCTCTCTCTCTCTCTCTCTCTCTCTCTCTCTCTCTCTCTCTCTCTCTCTCTCTCTCTCTCTCTCTCTCTCTCTCTCTCTCCATGCCCCACCACACAGTCTCTGCAGATGTCTAGCATGAAGCGGAAGTGGTGTGGCTGGTTAGAACAGGCAGAAGGAAGTGATCTGAAAGACCTACTCTAGCAGCTGCAGGGACCTGGGGCTGGAGTGCCCGGGGCCAAGAGAGGACGAAGCATGACCTGTCTTCATCCTTTGGCTTCCTGGAAGTACTAAGGCCTGTGGCTTCCCCTTGCTCCTCCCCTGGGGCACACTGACAGAGCAGGTTGCACCAGATTCATAGCCTCCCATGCACTAGCCAGTTTCTTAGAAGATAATGTGCGTGCATCAAGCATAAAATGAATGGGAATGCTTTTGCTGGGGAGAAGTGAGTAAGAAGCTTTATAAAAAATAATCACCAAAAGAACCAGGACAAAGGTCTGTGGACCTGCCCTAGCCGGCAGCAGACATCTGGGTTTTCTCACTGTGTTAATTCGTTTGGTTTTAATTCTACAGTCATGTGACACTTCATCCAGAAGACAAAATACGTTCCCAGGAGCAAAAGATGCTCACTTTATAGACAGAAAGGGCCTGAAAACAGAAAGCAGAAAGAGGAAAAATCGGATTGGCCACTTCCAAGTCACTTTCTGTGGCGGCTCATCTCGATCATTCACTTGATTGGACTGAGAGGTAACTGGGTTAGAAAGCACCCTCTGCAGGTGTCCGAGGTTAGGACTAAAGACCCTCCCCTCACCGAATGGGGTCACAGACTCGGGGCCTGGAACCAATAAGAGCTGGAGAAGGGAACTGCCTGATAATGAATCCTCTCTCTCTCTTGCCACCCCTCACCCTGGCTTTTCTCCTTCCCTCCTCCCTTCCCCACTCCTCCCACCAGGTCCCTCTTCCCACAACCTCCTCCTTCCTCTTTGCTATGAGGTAAGGGACTCTTCTCCATTGCACTCCCTTCTGACATCCAACATTGCCGTCCTGTTCAACATCATCACCATCTGGAAACCAGGAACCAAAACAAATCCCTTCTCACTTGAGATCCATGACAAAAAGTCCGACTAACACTTTCCTGCTCTGCTTCGAAGATGGGGACAAGAAGACAGAACAATAGAAAAATAACCGAGTGCTAACAAAGAATTATGTCAAGTTACCTTGCCATACTGTGCCCCTCTTCCCTGAGGTAGCCAGCCTATTGTTGGCTACTGGGCTGGGCTCGAGGGAGGGAAGCTTAGAGGTGGCCGGTGCCATGCAGGGCCTTGATCCAAGGTGAGAGTGTGGATAAAGAACACACTCACCCAGGAATACCTTCGGATTCAATTTATTGTGAAAGAAGGACAAAAGGTATTTAAACCTTTGAGGGGTAAGTAGGGGCTATCAGGGTAAGAGTACATCATTAGCGGGAAACAAGATGATGGGGATGCCTCATTTGCATAAGGAGGATTCCCAGGTGTTGCTGGACACGACCTTATAAGGGGAAAGGACGGTTAACCTGGCTACTGGCTACTTTAACTCCTCTGGTAAGGTAAGGGGGGAGGGACTGGGGGTGCACTAGATTACGTGCACCAGTACATATAGGCCTGGGGCAGAGAGGACAGTGATCCTACTGTGCAGATCTCGGGATGAGATTTCAGGGGTTTAGACAGGACTCTACACCACTTTTGCTCCAGGCTGTTCCTCTCAGTCCCACAGTTCTCTGGCCACACATCGAGTTGTTGTTGTTGTTGTTGTTGTTGTTGTTGTTGTTGTCATTGTTCAAAAGGATTAAGGCCAAGGAAATGTCATCATATGCCAATGGAAACTGGGAAATGTGATTTCATGCTGTCTCCTGTTATCATTTCTTTGGAAAGTCAGATTGTGTTCAACATGGTGACACAGAACTTTATCATGAGTGGTGACCCAACTGTGATTTCCAGTTTGGTGCTAGAGTATAAATACTGAGTGTGCCCTAAAGGCCCATGTGCTAAAGACTTGATCCCCATGGTTTTGCTCTTAGGGTTCTGTAATACCTTTGAAATGTAGGGCTGAATGGATGATCCTTAGACTGCTGGGTGTGCCTCACAGGGACTGTGGGCTCAGTGACCCCTCTTGTTCTTTCCCTTTGTTCTCTCTCTCTCTCTCTCTCTCTCTATATATATATATATATATATATATATATATATATATATATATATATCTGCCCTGGCCTACTTTTGCTTTGCCACAAGTTCCTGTCACAACACGTAACAACATGTCTTCACCTCAATCCAAATCAATGGGACCAATCAGTCATACACTGAAATCTCCAAAACTGTGAGTGAAAATAACTGCTAATCTAATAATCTATATTAGATGTGTACTACATATATACTGTAGTAATATAATGCCAATTAACACTTTGGTTTGCAGAGACTCCATGCAAGTCTAACACAATAGCACCTTGTGACTTCTAGTGAGAAGACTAGGCTGATTCCGTGACAGGTTTCAAATTGGCAGTTAAGGAGACTAGACCTAAACCCCCAGGCTTCAGTCAGCTAGTCAGAAACTGCCCCACCACCTGGCCTGAAACAAGAACAATGGATCAGCAGTTTTCAGCCAGCCCCCTTGCTCAAGTAATGGAATGTTCTTAGAGATAGAGTAACACAATGCTCACCTACTCTGGGATTCCCCTAAGGTGCTTTAAATTGGGCCTGTGAGATCACTTTGGGGTCTCTCTATCTTGGTAATGGGGAGACCCCTGCATGCTCGATTTCTACAGAATAAAACACTCTTTGAGTTTACATACTATTTGAGTCTGGGTGTCATTCTTAGGTGAATCATGGACCTTACACTAGCTAACAGGGCAAAGGCACCAACTGCCCTCATTTCGATCTGGAAACCTTCAAACCCAAATTTTGTGAAACAGTACATTTCTAGCACACTGCCGTAACCTGGGGCTAAAAAGGGATACAGACACCTAACCCTGGCTTAGAGATTTGAAGTCCATAGGAGTGGATGGGGTAAAGATCCCATCTGATTCTGATGTGCAGGGAATCTTGAGAACCTTTAGTAAAGCACGGAGTCCCCTCCACCCTTCTCCACCACCCTCCAGCCTTTCCAGAGCTCTGCTGCTTCCAGTTACAATGGCTGCTGACTGTGACCCTGCAGCCTCTGGTGCTCCTGATGTATTTACTGTTTTGATTTTGAATGCTGCTGCTGAGAGCATGGACCGAAAGTGATCCTCAGACCCGCATACAATGGATCCTAGAAAATGGAGTTTCTTTTGAAGTGGAGACACTACAGTGTCTCATGACCCCCAAAGATAGGGGTGTGTGTGTGTGTGTGTGTGTGTGTGTGTGTGTGTGTGTGTGTGTGTGTGTGTGTGTGTAAACATTCTCACTTGGTACATGAGGTCATCTTTTTCATTCTTTGACCTTCTCTGCCTATTGGAGGTTGATAAAATATCACCACCTTCCTTCTAACCAGAGAAAATAAAAAGCATTCAATAATGTTGGGGGACACAAGAAGGTTTGTTTTTTGTAGAACAGATACAATGCATGGCATGGAAGAGGGGTGAGAAAAGACTCGATTCAGGGACACCAGTCTAGCATCTTCCAGCATAGTAAAGGTTAGAACGGTCAGCTTGAATTAGGGCCACTAGTGGAGACCAAACAGAAGAACATGTCTCTTCCACAGTCCATGGACTGGCTACAGACTGGGAGAAGAGTATGGATTTGGTGGTGAAAGAATTTAAGAAGCTTTTAATGTCCATTGCTTAGAAGTGAGAAATATTATGACCCAGGAGAAGGTAACTTTGTGAGACATGACAAGAAGCAGGGACATAAGCCTTGAGAGTTGTTTAGAAGTCAATGCTGTGATCCACTTTACAATGCTCCTAGTAGAGACTTGACATCATTTATAATGCTAACCCCTATTAGTAAGCAGAACCCATGCAAGGAATCCAGAAGGAAGAATAAGACGACTCATTTAATGGCTTCTGGTTTGGCCCTCTATCCCAGTGGGGCTTATGTCCTTAACTGGATGACTATAAAGAGACATGTGTGAAGTTGGCTCTGATCTTCACTTGTGATTTCATAAAATTGCAATAGTGATGATTCTATTAAATAAATAACTTTGCAAACGCTGTGATTATGGCTGTCATCACATTAATGTAACTTACCAAATAGTAGAAACCACTACAATTCTCCTGCTTCTTTAAAAAGCTTGGAAAATGCCAAAAATCTTAAATGTTTAAAGTTTCAAGTCAGAGGACAAGGTGGATGTTATTGTCAGACACTTGAATAAAGCCAAGAAAGTAGAGAAAGAATTACTGTCTTCTGATTTTAATCTTCCTTCTTGATGCATAGCCATAGCGACAATTGCTTAACATGTGAAGGGAGGAGGGGACCTCCAACTATAGTATGTGACTGTATTTAATTAAGAATAAGATGGATGATGTATCAATGTCTTAAGAACATAAGCTTGCATTTTATACCATTCATGATATTCCTCCCAAATGAACATTTATAACAAAGCAAAAAGCTGTTATGATCCAGCAGCCCCAGATAATTATGATAAATATTTGAAAATATGACAAGTATTATTTGCTATTTTCTATAATTAAGAACACTTTTTACAATTTGGGTCACATCACTTAACATTTTGTATACTAAAAGTTTCTACTACATTAGCTATTCTTTAAAAACATGATCATCATGACTTTTTGCTTTGTTATAAATGTTCATTTGGAAGGAATATCATGAATGTTATAAAATGCAAGCTTATGTTCTTAAGACATTGATACATCATCCATTTTATTCCTAAATACTAAATACATACTAGGCCTTCCTATGTCTTTCTTGTCTCTTTTATCTAGATTTTTCTATAGGAGGTCTCTCAAAAAAACCACTTACTAACTCTCAGGATGAATGAATTCTTTTTCCATCCAACATGCTGAGTCTTTGCTGTTATATGACTGCTTCTTCTACCTTAAAACATTCCTCCTAGAGAGAGGAGACTGAGGAAGTTTACAAAACTCTTGAGACACACCCCCCAACCAGGTAATATAATTGGTGTAGTGAGAGAAAATTCTTCAGTGGAACTGCCTTCAAGTTGTGCAGGGAACGCCTTGTCACACATATTACAGTGGGTGTGGTGCTTTGAGTAAGAATGGCTCTCATAGGCTCATATATTTGAATGCTTATTCATTGAGGAGAGTGGCACTATTTAAGAAAGATTAGAGCAAATAGAAATGTGGTCCTATTGGAAGACGTCTGTTACTAAGGTTGTCTTTGAGGTTTCAAAATCTCATATTAGGCCCAAATCTCTCTCCCAGTAAAGTCACCAGGCTGGACCTGCATGGGATTGTTTCTTTGTTCTTCAGCGGCCTCCTGTGCTTGGGGAACACAGGCATTTATTTCCGTGTCTCTGCAGGAAAGCAAAACACATTTGCAGAGGGCGGTAGCTGGTGATTCTGATGCACTGAGGTGCTTCCTTTGTGTGCTTCCTGGGAGTCTGATGATGTCATTTCCCCAATGGATAGCCATTTGGACACATGATATTCCTTACACAATTAGTTACATACTACATAGAAACAAAATCTGTGGAAAGACTCGTTATGTGTATGAGTACGAACTGAAATGTTTGGAGAGCCTAGGAAGGGGATAAGGGCGGCTCACAATCACCTGTAACTCTGGGTTCAGGGGATCCGACACCTTCCCCTGGCCTCTCTGGGCATCAGGCACACACGTGGTACAACCTACAATGCAAGCAAAACATCCACAAACCCAAAATAAAAACAAATACATCTAAATAAAGTTGGAATGTGGAGTGGATCTTAGAGGAGTTTGGGAAGAGAAGAGAATATAATTAAAATACAATGCATAAAATTCTCAGAATTAATAAAAATGTAAAAAGTCAATCTTAAAAAGAAAGTGCTTTGGGGATGCTTTATAGAAGCAAGTCACCCCAACTACTTTTGCTTAAGTGCGTCACAAAATAAACCTACATGAGCATGTATAAGACACATATATGCAAGGAGAGGTGGAATGAGAGTGATTGGTGTGCATGGCATATGTCAGGTCCAATGGGACTCCCAAAGTGGCAGTGCTGGTAACAGTTTCCTAAACAGGACTCTGACGTTGTAAACAGAAACCCAAACTCAGAATTTCTCAGGAACTTTGTAAAGTGGGTTTCTGTTTATCGGGAAAGTCATGACTTCCCTCATCCACCCAAAAGTCACCCACCTCAGGCAAGGGTATTTAGCTCCTGACTAACACAGACAGCCTACAACTGATCAAAGCCTACAGGCTAAATCCCAGGCTGCTCTGACCTGCACCTCTTTTCCGGCCACTGCTTTCCCAGTTAAACCAGCAAGACTTTCCCCACTGTCTGCTGTCCACAACTTTCTGATGCATCCCGGCAGCTTCTTCCCCGAGTCAACTTCGCTGTCTACCCACAGGGTGGTGTCGCTCAGTGGTTTCACTGCACCTTCCCATCTGTGTACATATGCAAAATTGTACAAGAAATAATCATTAAATTGGAAAAACTCAAAATAATAAATTAGACTCAAGGGAAAGGGAGGCAAATTTATTCATCCTTATATCACAGCAAGAATTAAATAGCATTTAAACAAATTTACACCAGCTCACAAGAAAAAACAAAATGTTAAAAGAAAACTAACAATCCACATCTAGGGTCTGTATGATGAAAACTATAAAATACAAACAAAAGGAGCAGAAATCTCAATAAAAGAAGAAACACACCATACTTAGTGGTCAGAAGACCTCACAGCTGAGATGTCAATTTTCCCCAGACAATCTAGAGAGTTCATAGCAATCTCCAAAAGCTTTCAGCTGTATATTTTCCGAATGAGCTGATTCAATCATCAGGAGAAAATTGAAATAATTTGGACAACTTAAACAAGTTAAACTGGAAAAAAACTTTGGCTAATCACATTACTATCAAAACCATATGATATTATCAAAAGAATAAATTGATAGAACAGGATAATGTAAATATAACCCCACAGAACTAGGCCAAATGATTTTAATTTAATGTTTGTAATTTAATGTTTTTAGGTATAAATTCTAACAGAGTATTTCAACCATATTCACCCCTACACTCTTAAACTCCATTTCCTCTAAGATTCCTCACAATTTCTCAATTAATGTCTTCTCTTTGCAAATAATCCACATAGGGGCTGGAGAGATGGTTCAGCAGTTAAGAGATTTGCTACTCTGGCAAAGGACCAAGGACTGCTGCCCAGCCCCAACATGGTGGTTCACACCAACCTAATACTCCAGTTCAAGAGGATCCAAAGATCTTTTCTGGCTTCTTTTGGGTTTCAAGCACACTCATGGTGCACAGACACATAAACAAGAAAAAACTCATATACATAAAAATATAAATAAGTAAGTATATAAGTAGTCCACTGAATTCTGTTAGTGTTTCCCATATACACATGGGAATGGGTCATCAATTGGACCACAGACAACCTATGGGAGATCGTACCCTCAAAGTAAACTGATTCTTTCTTCCTTAGCAACCATCAACTGTCAATAGCTCTGTATCTAGGGATAGGGACTTGTGTGCTCCTCTCCATTTCGTGCTGGACTATTGACTGGATTGTTCTCATGCAGGTCTTAGGCAGGCAACTGCAGGCGCTTCGAGTTCATGACTGCAGCTGTCATGCCCAGAACATACTGTTTCATCTCAGTCTGCCCTAACCTCTGACTCTTACAGTCTTTCTGCCCTATGCTTTGCAGTGTTCCCTGAGCCTCGTGGGAGAGGTCTACTACATGTGTTCCATTTAGAGCAGAGCAACTTACAAAGACTGTCCTCTGAAATTTGGCCTGTTAGGAGTCTCTGTATCAGCTTTCATCCACTGTAGAAGATGCTACTCTGATGACTGAGAAACATACTAATCTTTGAGAACCAAGATGTGTATTTAGAAGCCAGTTTGAGACTATGTCCATTCAACATAAAGAAAAGGATAATAGGTTTATACTTGAAATGTTTGAGCTCCCTGGTCATGGGTTTGTTGGCCCAATTACAATGTCAGGTTTGAGATTCTGCCTATGGAGTGGGCCTTAAATCCAGTAAGAAAGAAGTTGCTCATCCCCAAAAATTTGTGCCACTAATGAATTCATGTGCATATCTCTAGGGCAGTCATTGTTGTTGGTCATAGGGTTCACAACTGGATAAAACTGGCTCTGGTCTTTTATTTTTTTTCCCAAGACATGATAACCCTATGGAACACAGGCTGACCCCAAACTTGAAATCCTCCTGCCTTAGCCTACCAAATGCTGGGATTATTGGTGTATTCCACCACACCTGGTGAACCTCACTTAATATTTGAGATACCTTTAATTTTGGAATAAAATTTTCTAACGGTATTGTGCTTTGTCTCACCTTCAACTTAGGACAAAGGCATTTAGAATTCAGGTGTAAACCATGTGCCTGTGACGTAATGAATTCCAGGAATCAGATGTAATGTTCGAAGAGGAAGGTGAGCCTGAAGATGCTTTGTACCAATTTGGTGCTTTGTTGTCAGGCAACAAAGTCAAAGTAATGGCCATTGGATTGCCTCTTGATTTTATTTCCTGGTATTCAACTTTTGTTAATGGAACACGCTTTGTTAGAGCGTACTCCACCCTCTTCCCACTATTATTCAAGTATTAACACGGTTAAGACTAAGGTTTCTGGGCACTAAGACAGGATCAAAGTTATTGATTTCATCCATTGGATATGGATGTGGCTTTTTCCTGCATTATTCCTGGCTCCCCTTTGCTAGTAAAACAGAAAGTGAGAAGTGTGTGTTTATCATGTGCTTTATACAAAGTCTATGTGCATAGCATTTTAGGAAAAAGGAAGCTTGTATGCTACTATGTACTAGGAAATTCATATGCCACTTTGTTAAGTAACAGCCCATATTGCTAGTGCTTTCCAGTGTTTGAATAGCCTCTGTAGCCACAATGTCTGGTACTAGTGTTCTCAATTATTATATTTTGTGTCTTAGTCAGTGTTCTATTTCTGTGAAGAGCATGGCCACAGTAACTCTTATAAAGTAAAGCAGTTAATTGGGGCTGACTTACAGGTTTAGAGGTTCTGTCCACTATCATCATTGTGGGATGCGTAGCAGCATGCAGGGAGACATGGAGAAGTAGCTGAGAGTTCTACATCTGGAGCCACAGACAACAGGGAGAATAAGATGGGGGGCTTGGAATGGGCCTTTTGAAACCTCCAAGTCCACTCCCAGTGACACAATTCCTCTAACAAGACCACACTTCCTAATCCTTAGAAATAATGCTGCATCCAGATGACCAAGTATTCACATTTATGAGCCTAGGGGAGACATTCTCATTCAAACCACCATGGGACTTGAAGGTTTGATACTCAAGCAGGTAAGAATTCAGAGGTGGGGCTTTGGGGAAGCAATGAACTCATAGTTTGAATTGACCACTGGAAGGTCGTGGTACTATGAGAAGTAGAGACTGGTGGGAAGGGACAGGTCACAGGGACCTGTGTAAAGATATATCTTATCCTAGCCCCTTTCTGACTGTGACCCTACTTCCTGGCTGACACACGATGGATAAATTTATCTACCACAGACTCTCATGCCATGGAGTTCTCCCTCACCAAGACCCAGAAACAGTAGAGTTCATAGATTGAAGTAGCTGAATTATGAGTGAAATTAAAGTCTTCCTTTCAACTTGTGTTGTTAGGTATTTGTCACTGGGATGAGAAATTGACCAGCACAGTCTATGTGCTATTTTCAAAGTAGCTAGTTAATGGAGATAGTCCAGAATTTTGTTCGGTGTGGATATAAAGAAACAAAATTTCTTCTCAGTAGTGTATGTAACAGTTATCTGTTGACATGAAGTTTACTGCTTTAAATAAAATGTACAATTAAAACTAGCATTCTTTTTCAATCGGAGCTACAATAACATTAAATTTACACAGTTGCTCCAATTGCGTGTATATTGAACAGTACTTGTCTACACATTATAGCTCTTTACAACTAAATCAGACACTTCTTATAAGATACCAACATTAAAGAGAAAAGAGTAAAAATAATGTTAGAATCATTTTAGGCATAATGCAGTTTTACAAGCCTCCCAGATCTCAAGTCTTATGTATCTGCTAGAATTTGACCATAGGAGTGAGGGCAGGAATGTTCAAGTTTATCTAAGTGCTGTTGACAGCACCAACTGCTTCAAAATACTGGGGCAATAATAAATAGTACACTGTGTCACGAGCATTTGAAAAATACTACGTGCCATTTCTCTTCTCTCCGAGCTTCTTCACAGTTCCTGGAAACTGTGCAGTCCCCTTGCCTCTGAGCCTGGCACTTGCCTGGCACTTGCCGTGCGCAGGACCTCTACTGTTCATCTACCAGCCAGATGAGCTTAGACGCACAGCTCCTTAGTACTGTGCACTAAGTTCAGTAGCCACAGCCATGGCGGGCCTGCTGCACCCCAGGCACTGGGGAAGGGCTGGCCCCTTTATGTTTATATGCTGAAATTCTAACCTTAGAATGACAGATGTGAAAACGGAACCTGGGGGTGGGGGTGAGGTGTGTGACTAAGTCATGAGGGAGCTCCTAAGAATGAAATTAGTGCCCTGAAAATAAACTACCCTTTAAAGCTTGCTTACTCTTTCTCAGTGATGTAAGGACATGGGGAGAAGACAGATGTGCAAGCTAGGTCTAGGTATCTAGGTATTCTAAGATCTATTGATTTCAGGATTCCCAGATTCTGTAACTAAAGGAAGCTGGTGTTTATTGTTTAAGTCAGCCAGTGGTATTAGTTTTGGCAGCTCGACCTGACAGTGACATTGCTGCTCTATGTGTTTTGTTTAGCTCACGAAGTCAGAAGTTTCTCTGTTCTTGTATAGACCAGAAAATTGAAAGGTAGAGAAGTTAATAAACATATTAAACATTATCCAGTGTGTGACTAGCAAAGTCTAGATTCAAAGCAAGCAATCCATTCTAGACTTTTATTACCTACTTCCCTCTCTCCCTCCCCTTCTTTCTTCATTCCTTCTTTCTTCCATTTATTGAGGCTGGGCTGAATACTTCCTAATTCTAGCCTGGGTATCCTTGGGACCTGTGCCAGGAAATGTTGTGCTTCTGAAGCTTTTATTCTCTGTGGTCTCTGTCCCATCCCTGTTTATACACAAGAAATGGTCACTTGAGTGTACTCCTGTTTTAGTTCAAGATTTTTTTCCTTGTTGCTAAAATAAACTGTTCTAATTCAAGACATTTTGATTAAAGCAACTTTAGGGGAAAGGAGTTTATTTTAGCCTACAGTTAACTTAGAGTCTATCTGTGGCAGGAGCCTGAGGGAGCTGGTCACATACACCCATAGTTATAGGCGGAGAACAATGAACGAATGCACACTTGCATGTTAGTACTCAGCTTCCTTTCTCCACTCGTATACAGTCTAGCATGTCCTGCCTAGGGAATAGTGACTCTTAGAGTGGGCAGATCTTCTCATCTCAATTGATGTCATTAGGGTAATACCCACAGCACTATTAGAGGCTGTACTGGCTGGATTTGTGTGTCAATTTGACACAGGCTGGAGTTATCACAGAAAAAAGAGCATCCCTTGAGGAAATGCCTCCATGAGAGCTGTAAGGTATTTTCTCTATTAGGGATCAAGGTGGGCGGGCCCGTTGTGGGTGGTACTATCCTTAGGCTGGCAGTCCTGGGTTCTATAAGAAAGCAAGTTGAGCAAGCCAAGAGAAGCAGGCCAGTAAAAAACATCCCTTCATGGCCTCTGCATCAGTTCCTGTTTCCTGACCTACTTGAGTTCGAGTCCTGACTGCCCTTGGTGATGAACAGCAATATGGAAGTGTACGCTGAATAAACCCTTTCCTCTCTAACTTGCTTCTTGGTCATGATGTTTTGTGCAGGAATAGGAACCCTGACTAAGACAAAGGCCATCTGCCAGATGATTCTAGATTTGTTAAGTTAAAAACACAAGTGGTCAAACCTAGTATGTTTTTTGATGTTGTTGTTTATGTTTCTTCAGAACATACATAGACCACAACTGCCCATCTGTTGGGTAATTCCAATACTTCTAGACAAGCTTGTCATGAAGGACAAATAGTCACTGGTGTCATACATATTATACCAATAGGCCAAACTCTGGCACCACTGGATTCATTTACCATCAAGGTTTCATAACCTCGCCTTTCTTTTTTTTTTTTTTAAATTTTTATCTCTAATGTAGCAAAATAATACCAAAGTATTTTGTAGTTTTCTGGTCATGGTTTCTCTTCTGAGAGCTCCTGCATATGTCTCTTGCCTGCTGTTTTCTGCTCTGTTAACTCCTGATTGTTGTCCAAGAGCAGTACTATAGCAAAGCCATCACCATAGGGTTGGCCCTTCACTGTGGTGAATGGAACGGTTCTCAGGCTATATGAGCCTGATCTCATCCACCCTCACTTATCCAACCTCAGCTCTCTCATCATACCTCTCACCACCTCCCCCAGTTCCTACGGGGTACCTGTGCAAACTAATTTTGTTTTTTAATTTATCAAGAGAAGGTACAAAGAGAGGACACATGGCAATGACCAACCTTGGATGTAGGCAATAAGGGAGTGTGTGTCTTCTGTGGAGAATAACTCAATAAGAACTAAGAGGTGACTTATCTCTACTATCACCATGTGGCAATTGGAAAGAAAGATGTGTCGCTTATGTCCCTAAACAAGAATTTTTCCCCCTTCACAGTCAATTCCAATCACTTGCCAAGTGGCTGTTTTGTGAATGACCTGTGGGTAAGGACTGATCTTGCACTAATCTTTCCTTACTTATCTGTGCCGATGTGAACTTAGAGAATTTATAGTTATAACAAGCCCTGATACACTCAGTTTGATCTTATACGATCCTTGGAATGCAACTTACTTTCTAGTCCAGTCCAGACACTAAATGTTAAGGAGTGGTTGGAGGTTGGAGGGATGGCTGAGCATTCAAGAATATTTGCTGCTCTTCCTGAGGACCCAGGTTCACTTCTCAGAACCCAAATGGTGACCCACAATCATCTGTGGGTTCCTCTTTCTCCCTTCGTCTGACCTCTGCAGATTTCTGCCACATGAGATGAACATAAGTGTGTACAGACAAAACACTCATATACACACAATAGAGACAGATAAAATCATTTAAAAAAAACCAATAACACAGAGGTGTCAAAAATGAAGAAATGGAAACTGAATTTGTCTCTGACATTCTATATGACCACATGAAGTTCCCCTTGGCCTTTGAAATTCCTGGAATTGATGGTGAAAACAATGCGCAGGGTTCGTTGACAGACTTAGTCTCACGTTTGAGACCTTTGTGATCTGGGTGTGTGGCTTTCTCTCCACATGAAACTTTTCAAATTGGCATTGTTGCAGAAACCTAGAGTGAGGGGGGAACTGAGCCGTGAGAGGTCCCCAGAGGAAGAGCATTCCAGGCACACAGAATAGCAAGTGCCAAGGTGCAGATGCAGCAGCAGACTGAGCCTGTGTCCTTGAAGCAGCAAACAGCACTGTGGCTGGGCTGAGAACATCAGCTGTAGAGCAAAAGTGGAACTGGAGAGAGACCATGCTAGAGCAAGCGTGGGCTTTAGAACAGACCTTCAGTTCCATTCTTCTGATTGATACAGACATTCTCTCTTCTAGGGCCAGGTGAGGAGAGCTAGAGCCAAGCTCTCACTAAGAACCGCAGGCTGACCTTAAGCACTCAGTCCTCCCTCCTCTGTCTCTTGAGTCTAGGATTATAGCAAGACATTCTGAGATGAATGACTGACATTCAATCTTTCCTTTTCTTGCACTAAGAATATTTCAGCTCTGATGTCTTAGATACCCGTTTTATGGTTTAAATTATGGGACAGTCTTATTTATGGTTCTTTGAGATCTTCCTTTCCCTACCATCTGCCAGTTTTGGGCTACTAGGGAGCTTAAATAAGGCAGAAAGTCTGGTGAAGGGTTATGCTAGCATGCTATAAATACATCACCAGTATTAGAACAGTGCACTGGAACACCACGAAGCCAGGCAGGGTTTGAATCCCAGTGGCAAGTTTTAGTCTCTTGTGACCAACTGAGCACCCAGGAGCTCTTTCACTGAGGTTGTTGTGGAAGTCTGGATAAAGTAGTCCTTTAAAATCTGGATTGTTTTTTTAACAAGAGGGAAAGGCACAAAAATTTTCTTAGTACTAACCCTGCTGTTCCTCGAGCAATACAGAGAAGCAGTCTACTGGTTGGGAATGTTTTCAATTAAGAAAGACAAAACTTCCCGTCCCAGATTAATCAAAATTCACTTTAAAGTGATTTAAATTAGCAACAGGAAAGGAAGCTTCATCAGCTGGAAAATTAAACTAAGCAACATTTGGCTTATTGTTTGGAAATGCGAGTCAAAGGGAAGCTTAATGGGAAACTCTTAATAAGACAGCATGTGCTTTAAACTTCCTGCAACACAAGTCAATAACCAGTGTGCATGGTGGGTAGCATGGTCCAAAAACATTGCTCCAGCTTCCTGGGGCTCCTGGGGAAGCAGACAGTTTGCTGTCTTGACCTCTCCCTCTATTACGGGGTCTGGGAAGTACAATTTCCTATCTCCACCATTAGGTATTTTTCATTTGCGTATAACCTCCTATTTTGTGCTCTGTGGCTTTGCAAATGCTGTCTGTCTACCCACTGTGGGTTCATGGGATTGAACGCAGGTGGTCAGGCTTGAGCTTCAAACATCTTTTACCTGCTGAGCCATCTCACCAACTCAGAGCTAGTACCTTCTGAACTGTGTCTAAATGAAACTGCAATAGACTGTAGGTTCAGCTACAATTAATAAACAAATTATATATACAAATATGATAATAAGTGGGATACAAAGCCAACTATAGAGAATAAATTTAATACTACAGTGAAGCCTAATGTTAATCCCAAAGATGCAAGGAGAAAGATCACCAACTCAAATCACCACAGCAAAATTAATTAAAGCAAGCAATTAATTAAAGCCAGCTTTTTTGTTCCTGTACACAGGCTGTCTCTTCCTAAAACACCCATACACATTATGGGTTCAAGCGATCAGCTTTGGATGTGAGGAAGACAAAGTTTTTATAGCTCAGAGTCAGGGTTGGGGAGTTTCCAAATGGGGGATTTGGCAGGCAAAACAGGCTGAGTTAAAGGTTGTCCTAATGACCTCCCAAGACAAAAACACAGTTGTAAGGTAGTCATAACAACAGGTAGACCTAACAAGGTAGTCATAGGTGGTTATATAACCTTTGAGACAAAGACATGGTTGCTGTTCCCTGGAACAGGCAACACAGAACCATTTATAGTTAAGATTACACGTGGGGTGTAGCCCGATCCTTGAGAAACAGATTTAATCATAAACAAGAATGGACCTAGTTTGTCTTTACTGTTAGATGGTTTTTACATCTAAGATAGAAATAGACTGGTTTGTCACTAACACAGACATTCAGGCCAGATGCTCTATGGGCTAGTATTTTTCCAACTTTGCTTATGTATAGGTCGCCAGCATCAATAGCCAATAAGGAGCTTTAATTTTTTTTATTCTTATCTTTGTGTTATGTGTATGGGTGTTTTGCCTGCATGCATGTCTGTGCACCATTTACATGCTTGGTGCCTGAGGAAGCCAGAAGAAGGTGGCAGATCCCTTAGGACTGGAGTTACAGATGGTTGGGAGACATATGTCTATATGGATGCTGGGAAATGTATGGGTCACTGGGCCATCACTTCTGAATTTGTAAGATCTTATTACTGTATGTGAAAAGTGGTATACAGTATATTTTAATTATCTTTGCTTCCCCATTTCTCTGTGTTTTCTCCACTTGCTCTGTTTCTGGGATTGTTAAAAGCAGAATTTCTGGGAGCCCTAAAGTTCTCATATTCAGTTCATAGCCTGGATGTTTTCCATAGTCTCTTGTTTGAGGAGCATGGATTTTGCCAGGGCCTCTTCCTGTGGTGATGAGGAAGATTACAAGTTGAGAAGATCAGAGGAGAGACTGAATGCCTAATGGGTCTTCTGTGATCATCATGAGATCCAGTCTTTCAGCAATGCCTCCTGGTGTTAACAATAAAGCCTTCGATGCTCCCCTTAGGCCTGAATGGAACTGCCTCCCATTCTTGCCATTCACAAACCCCCGGAACAAGACATCTGTGTGTGACAGCTGCCTACAGCAGAGCCACCTGGGATTGCAGGTCTCCATCCAGAGGTAGCTGAGGACTTTGAAATTTACTCTCCATGAGTTCCTGCTCAGGCCTTTCGGGGTGACACTGAAGAACCATACAGCGACAAAAGGCGAGGGTTCACAACGTCCAAAATATGCAAGGCCATGGGCACAACAGTCTCCAATGGCAATTTCCCTATGTGTTCCAAGTAGCATCCACTTTACCATCTGAGTGAGTGGCGTGTCTTCCTAGTTACCGGGAAATTTCACAGCCCGCCTAGAAGGTCACTTAGCATCTTTTGAAAGTTCAGGCCTTGTCATGTCTTGGGGACGGAGGGTTGTGATCTTTTCTGAGGTCCAGGAAAACCTCCTAGGAGTGAAAGGCCTTCTGATCAGTAGAGGCAGCAAAAATCCCATTGCCCTTCAGAAAGTAATTTATTTTTCTTTTCAGAACAGAGAGCTGTGTTTACTGAACATGAAGTCCTAAGTAGGAAGTATCACCTTTTCATTGCAGGGGGCTTAAGGGAAAGGAAATAGGTATTACTCAGAATAATTTTCCCACCTTAAGTGCACAGGATGAACTCAAGAAACCCTTGCTTTGGGAACTGAGCTATTCATAACTTCAGTCACCGAGAGGCCACTTCAGCACCAGCCAAGGTGGTTCTGAGACTTGTCCCTGGTTGGGGGCTGACTGACTTTTGTGGAGAACAGATAGCAAGTGACAGAAAAGTCACCGTGGTGAGCAGTGAGTCTGTCTGTCTATGGAAACGTGCTCAGAGCTACTCTGTTGAGAGCAAAATTGGAATTGCTCAGCACAACATCACAGGATGGCTTGCCTTGCTCTCTAAGAGTGGAAGTTCTGTGGGTCACACACAGAACCTGGTGCTTTGTCTCTCTGGTAGATGACTGGACAGAAACTAGGGGTAGGACATTCTCTCCCACTGTGGATATGGAGTTGTTGTTTTCATCTTAAGTCTGCACTCCTTTCCCTAGTATCTCCCTCCTCTACCCCCCATGAAAAACAGTGTGTGTGTGTGTGTGTGTGTGTGTGTGTGTGTGTGTGTGTGTGTGTGTGTGTGTGTGTGTGCATGTGTGTGTGTGTGTGTGTGTGTGTGTGTGTGTGTGTGTGTGTGTGTGTGTGTTGTGTGTGTGTGTGTGTGTGTGTGTGCGTGTGTGTTTGACCTGTGTTGGCATCCTTAGGAATTCAATTGTTTTTTAAATATTGTTTTAGTGTTAGAAGGACTTTGCTAAGATCTTAGAGTGACTGAAAAAAAGACAAGGGTTGACAACATCTTGGTAGATTTTACCCACGCTGTGACACACACTTAGATAAGAGTGTCTCCCAGCTTTTGCCAAAAATGAAGTCTGAGAGCCGTTCCTAAGGGGAAGAACTAGAGCCTGTCCCCTTCAGAGTGCTTTTCATTCTAGCACCCCCCTGATATCATAAAGATCCATGAGACACAGAAGTGCAAGAGCTCATGCAGAGCATTGTATAAGGAAACAGGAGGGACATAAAACAAAAAGAAGAAAATCCCTTCTACAGTCCTTGAGGCTCACATTTAGGATGTGCTATAAGGGGTAAAGTAGGGTGTTGCTCCCAGAAGCTGTGGGTCTGATCTACTTTGGTACTGATAAAAACATCAGGGTTGAGAGGATGATGTTGGGTCCTCGGGGTATTCCATACTAGGTCTTGAATACGAAGGACACTTTCAGCCCTTAATGGGGCACGATAAGGGGAAGTGGAGGCTGTCAGGGTCATGGTCACCTTCCTCTGGGGCAGAGTTGTGATTTGAAGCCTTAACATACCTTACATGTTCATACTGATTGTTCTCCGGTCACTGGAGCTATTCTGAGACCGTGGAGTCTTCAAGAGGTGGGGCCTTTCTGTCAGAAGTAAATCACTAGGGAGTAGGTGTTTCACTAGGGAGTAGGCTGTTGTTCTCTTCCTAATCTGCCCTGATGGGAACAATGTCAACCTCGATGCTGCCACTGCCACTGACAGGGCTCTCTGCCGTGCCTCCCCCAGCCTTGTCAATAGAGGCTGAAGCTCTTTCAGTGAGCTGAAGAAGTCTTTCCTGCCTTCAATTGTTTCTGTCAGAAATCTTGGCGGCAGTCAAAAGTGACTGATACAGAGCCAATTCCTGTGTCTCCTGTCCCACTTTTCCTTCTAAACATCTGTTCTCAAGCCTCTGATGAGATCTTGTGTCAGATGCTGGGAACCAGCGGCATCATATGAATCAAAACTAGTACAGCTATTACAAGTGATGAGATCAGATGAAGCATCTTAAGCAAAAGGACCGATTGTTCTAAGACAAAGCACTTAGGAAGAGAATGCAGGGTGTGAGAAATAATACAGAAATATTCCCAGGTTGAAAGATGGCTTCTTGGGTAAAATGCTCGCTACAGAAGCAGGAGGTCCTGAATCTGCGTCTCGAGCACAACCAGGCGTAACAGGATGCTCCTCTAACACCAGCAGTGGGAGCAGAGACAGGGATCCTGGAGCTTGCTGGCCAGCCAATCTAGCAAACTTGGTGAGCTCCAGGTATATAGAGAGCAAAACAGAGGAAGATGCTAACCTCTGACCTCCACACATACAAGCATACACACACATATGCATACACACACATGTGTACACATGCACACACAAATACACATATGTGCATGTGTATACACCTATGCATATCTCCACACAGAGACACACACACAGACACACAGATAGACACACACACAGACACACAGACACACAGACACACACAAACACACAGACACACACAAATACACACACACACACACACACACACACACACACTTGCTCATGTGAAGAGTTTGACCCTCACTAAATCACAGAGCCCCAAAATCTTCACCTTTCCTGGGAGTGATGACTGGTTATTCTGGGGGCTGACAAAATACTATGACAGGTGACAGGCAAGAGGAGATGTGACTGACAAGGCCTAAAAATCTCCCACCATAGCATCGATGGTGATTCCTAGGCCTAGGCTAATCTAGGCTCCCGTGCATTAGCATCACTGTGATTGCTTGGGTCAGTGTCTTAGTTTTCCTTCTATTGCTGTGATAAAGCATTGTGACCAAGAGCTACTTGGAGAAATAAAGTTTTATTTAGTTTTATAGTCTGTTATCAGGGGAAGCCAAGACAGGAACTGGAGCAGAGACCATGGACGAACGTTGGTACTGGCTTGATCCATCGCTCACTCAGATTACTTTCTCATAGAACTTACAACAATCTTCCTAGAGGTGGCACCACCCCACAGTGGGCTCGGCCCTCCCACATTAATCATCAATCAAAAGATAATACCCCCATAGGCTTGCCTATAGGCTAATCTAATGGTGGCATTTTCTCGATTGAGGTTTCTCTTCTCAAATGACTCTAGCATGTGTCAGGATGACAACAAACAATCAAATAAACCAAAAGAAACCAAAACAAACAAAACTCAACTAGGATGTCCAGATAGGGCTGTTTTCCTACCCCTTCACTACCTACCTCAGAGCCAGGTCCTGGATTCTATCACATGGGTTCTCTGGGACTTACATGACATATGCCTTCTTCTCCACCAGGTGCTACATAACCTGGTATCAATAGCTGCACAATCTTGATGGTCCTCTTTGCTGTGTTACAATCCCAGGGCAAGAAAATAATGCTGTATCCATCTAGACAACGTCATGCTTCAGTAGGATGCTGCAGTTACTACAGGGAATTGTAGAAACCCTGTGTGTAGTTCTCTCCTAGCCTGCCGTACAGTGGAACCTGTCCAGTCTCAGAACCTGACTATGGTCTTCAGATGAGGCCTAAACTAGAGCCTACCAAGTAGTTCAGTGTGTCCTCCGTGGAATTCGAGTTCTATTACAAATCACGCCAAGGTCCCCTTACCTCATCTTCCTGACCTACCTGAATACCATCTGTGAAGCATGAGAGTAGACACCTTCCATTTAGAAAGCAAAGTATGATCCTGCTTCTTATTAACTACATGATATAGAATGTGAGCCCCAGGTGTGGCCAGAAAAATGTTATTGTTCCTTCGATCATATTATAGAGCAGTGTGTGTGAAAGCTTCCGTATATTTAAGTGCAATATCACTGAAATGCTATAAAGTTTAGTTATACTGTATGCTCCAGGAATAGGACTTGAATTGGATCTTTTCATCTGAAAACTTACTAGTGATAAAATTGTGTTCTTTCAATGAAATAGGTGTGAACTTCATGGCCAGACTTTACACCCTGAAGAAGAGAGGCATTTGTGTGAAAGGTCAACATGGGTGCCTAACCTGAAAAGGTGCTGTCAGTTAAAAAGGACATTGCTATTAGTTTCATGATGTTCTTTAAACTCAAAGAACTGCAGATGTCTAGACTTTCAAATGTCAAGGGCTCAAGTCTGGAAAACAATCAAGATCTCACCAATGATGTCCAAACAAGGTAACTATCCTCCAAGGAGGGCCAACTTATCTGACAAATGTCCTTATTTTCATACAGAAATGGAAAAAAGAGAACAATATCCCAAATAGGCCTGTTTTAGGAAATGCTTCACCCATTTATGGTAGTGCCAGGGCAAAGGATATGCCGCTTAATTGAAAGCCATTTCCCCCGTGGTCAGTCAGTGACATTGTCTCCTGGTGCTTCCTGTAGCAGTTGACAGATAGCCCTTCAATAATGCATTGTTTAAGGTAAATGGGTTTTGAAAGCATTATTAAACTCCTGACAATTTTTAATTGAGAGTGTTGATGGCTAAATGGAGACTTGAAGTCAACTAGAAATGATGATGCAGAGAAAATTAGATGAATCACAAGAAGATGCCCTCTTGTTTCCAGAGATGTTTATAATCTGGGTATAAATGGGAACATTTAGAGGGACTTATTACTTTTCCCCACTGGAAAGGCAGTGAGAGTGGTAAACCAAAGAGTAACACCTGAATCAAGACAGTCAATAATCCCTTAGGTGTCAGCTTTCACAAGCAAGTCCAGATGTTTTCAACTGAGCAGACGCTGGCCATCACAACAAGCTGGTTAGGAATGACACAAACACTTTCACCTTTTATTGTTTCTTTAAAATAAAGTAAAGGGGATTAAGTGGTAAATATAAGAACTGTAGAGTGTGTGTGTGTGTGTGTGTGTGTGTGTGTGTGCCACTCTGTGTGTGTCATGTGTCACATGCATGTGAATACCTATGTATGCATGCACATCTATGTAGAGGTATACATGCACATGCATGTATGTGAAGGCCAGAGGTCTATATCATGTCTTTTCTGCTAGCATTGTCCTCTTGCAATTTTGAGATAGAGAATCTCACTGAACCTGGAACTCACTGACTTTTCTAAGCCAGTGATGCTTAACCCATGGGTTTTGACCCCTTTGGGGATCAAACAACCCTTTCACAGGGTGTCTCATATCAGATAACCTGCATATCAGATATTTATATTATGATTCATAACAGTCCAAAAATTACAGTTATAAAGTAGCAACGAAATAATTTTATGGTTCTACAACATAAGGAACTGTATTAAAGGGTCACAGTATTAGGAAGGTCAGGAACCACTAGTCTAAACTGCTTGACCAGCTAGACCCCAGCTTCTTCCCTGTGCCTCCCTAACACTGAGAATTACAGGCATGTCCCTGCTGCTTTTCACCTGGGTTCTAGGGTCTGAACTCAGGTTCTTGTGCTTGCACAACAAACACACTTTTACTAACTGAGCCGTCTCCCCAGATCTGCTTTCACTATTTCCAATATTTTACTTCATGATTTCCCATCATAACATAAACACAGCACAAGTGCCATTCACCCATTTGTTGATGGCCCAGCACTGTCATACAGAAAATGTGTTCAGCTGGCTTCTCTCTCTGCTGGTTCCACTCTCTGAGATTTTATTTACCCAAAATTAAGCTCAGTCTGAAATTGCTAAATGGAAACTTTGAGAATCAGTTCATAAATTTAAAATGCCATGCCAATCTTAGAAGCATGGTAAAATCTCACACTGTCCTGTTCTGTCCCATCCAAGTTGGGAGTCATCCCTTTGACCATTAGTCACCTCAGCTATTACATCGTTTGTCATGATGTCACAATGCTTGCACAGGTATAACCATGATTTTCTTCATAATGGCCCCAAAGGACAAGAGGAATGATGCTGAGGAGGTGTTAAGGCACACGGTGTGGAAGAACAGATTAACGCTGGGGCTTGTGGTTGCTCTGTAGACCATAGCCCACATAGGAGTAGGTACTATCCGTGTAAGACATTCACTGGGAATGCTGGACCATGTCACTCCTGGAGAAAGCAGAACACATTCAGTTAGAGCAAAGTGAGGAAAGGATGACTACAAATGAATGCAAACCCTAAGAATTGTTTGCTCTTTTTCAGCTAATCATCTATCTGCCCATCATCCTTACACACTGTAGTCCTAGGGTGTGTTTGCTCTACTGAGCTCAGAGCGGCTTGTCGAAGCGGTGGGGGTGCATTCACTACTGAATCCCTATGCTACTGTTTATTTTACTTACGATCTTTTAGGCTGTCCTCAAACATGAATTCTTGTCAAGGAACAAATAGCAATTGCAATGTATCATTATATTCTCACAAAACCACTTAGCTCTCACTTGTGTTCAGATATCACCACCTGTTGATGGCAGCAGATATGTAGGAGTTTTGGCCTTTGTCATTCTTGCCCTTCTGCCTCTTGTAGACACTCTGTCTGCTCTTCTGGGGTACTCACAGCAACCTCTCCTTCATAGACTCTGAGTTGTGACTTTGTGCATTGTGTTTGTTTGCTTTAGAGCTATGTCTCTAACTAAACTCTCAGCCCCAGAAGAGACAGTCTTAATTTCTCACTGTCACTACAGGCTGAGCATACTTGGAATGACCCTCCCAGTGCTTAGTTAATGTTTGTCGATGACGTAAGCTTTAGCTGTATTCCCCAGGCCAGTACTTATCCATGCTCTGGTCCAGGTTTCACCATCTGGTGCTGCTCCCAAGCTATAGTCCAGTGTTACTCAGGCTGTCTGTCTGGGCTCCAACACATTGAGATGCTCCTATTTTTTTATTGTGTACTTCTCTTCTTCCCAAGCTCATGAACACTCTGGGGGAAAGCCATTCATGATAAATTAAATAGTTTCCCACTCTCCAAGCACCGCAGCAAGCTGCCAACACCACTTACAGCCTCAGTTCAAATTTCTATCCCAGGGATATTCTGAAACCTTGACAAATCACAGGAGTGCTTGGCTTCCCCTCCCCCAGGCATGTTTGAAACCAGAGTCTCTGACTCCAGCAGCATAGGCTATACCTAGAGGCCTCACCAACACACAGTTGCTAAGCTTCACTCCCAGAGTCCTGTTCAGGCCTGGAGTAACAATTCCGAATTGGCATGCTTATGATATTTCCAGATGATGTAGGCAGATGTTGTGGGTCTAGGTACCCCACTTTGAAGTCTCAATGCTCATTTGATCCCAGGAGCCATGCTCTCTTCACCAAGTTCATAATGTCTTGTCATAGAGTATTGAAAATGTCAATCCTCTACTCTCAAGTACTTCCTAGCTATCTGCTTGCACCTCTGCAAACATACTGGATCTCACTCGTCAGTCTGAATGGACTCTTTATTTTATTTTTTAAGAATCAATGACTTAGTCAGGCGTGGAAAGCCCCAGCTCACACATGAATGTAGCTCAGTAGCCTCTGAGATGGAGCCCTGCGGCGAGCAATCATTACCCAGCAGCATTTGGCACCATGCCAGGCAGCCGACTTTTTCAAGAAACCTCTCCTGGTCATTTAAGGAAGTCTGTAACCATGAAATGCAGGCTTTCCAAGAGCCTGAATGTTAGATACAGCCTGAGGAGGGATCCAACAGTGTGGCTGAGCCTTTAGAATATCAGAAAAGGCTGATCGTGATACAAGTTACCCAGGGTATGAGGCCATCGCATACTCAAATACGATCTTTTCCTCTTGTATGTCTGGGGCTTCCAAGACCACCTCTTTCCACACTTTAAGTAATATGAATCCCTCTGAGCAATGCCCACCAGAGGTGGTAACTGTACACTGGCAGCCACTGGCATCCTCAGGCACTCCCAGAACAACATAGGGAAGATATAGGTTGCTTCCCTAAACCCTAGGCTAACTGGGAGGCCTTCAAGTTGGCTGGGCTGGCTTACCATGCCTCCTCTAGGATTAAAGAGTGAGGGAACCTGTGCTCCCATGCACACCAGTCATGAGGCATGCAGCTTCGCCTACCGTAGCACATGAGAGACAGCACATGAGAAAGTACTAGAGTCTGCCTGCAGGATCAGGGCAACAATCCAGAGGGTAGACTTCAATGCAACTCACTGAAGGAGGCTAAAAGGGAGCTCCTTGAGAAGAGGACATCATCTGTGTGCTATGACAGCATCTCTGTGATTGCACAGTGGTGACCGCAAAAAGTCACCAAGAAAGAACAGCTTCCTGACTTCCAAGAGGACTTTGAGCATGGGCCAGGCCCCAGAGACATCAAAACGGAAGATACAATCTAGGCTTGGATGGCTCCACACCCATTTCTCACACAGGCTTGGCACTAGACACAAGGTAAGTGAGGTTCCCTCCCTTGACTCTCAGGAGTCAGGAAACATTAACTTTAAATTGAGTTCAGAGTAATTTGTACTAGACTGAGTATTTTGTTTATTAGAATGGGAATGCTGTAGTTAGTGAGCTAAAACAGCTACAGACTGATGGACCAAGAATTTATTCAAGCCCCAGAAAAGAGAACTCATTCATTCAGTGACTTGTAGGATCAAGTGGAAAAGAGCCCCATTCCTTGGGGACAATGGTGTGTGGAATCTAGCTTCTGTATGCCAGGTATATCTAGCTATTGTAATGTTTTCTTTCCTAGATTTAAGGGAAAGAATTTTTCCTGTGATAATCAAATCTCACATTCATTATGTATTTTCCCAATATACTAGGAAAATTCAACCCACATCTCTAACTTTATTACCAGCAATCCTGTGAGAGCCCACCATTTATCATGCAGACCAGGATCTATGGCACAAACTCATTCATATATTTGTACAAGTTACAAATGGAGCTTCTGGATTAGGAAACCAAAGTTTTCAATTTTTGCAGCAAGGGTTGGTTAGCAAGGGTTATTTAGCCACCATGGGGCCATTTGGTGAAATCTAAAGCTCTTGGAATGGGAGAAGGGTTCCTGGCATTATGTGGATGTGGTCTGAATGAAAATGTCCCCTATAGGCTCAGACATATGAGCACTTGGTTCCATGTTGGTTGTGCTGTTGAGGGACATTGTACCGCCTTTGGGAAGTTGAACCTTGTTAGAGGAAGTAGGTCACTGGGGTCAATTTTCAGTGTTTATAGTCTCATCCCCAGTTCCTGTTCACTCTCTGCTTCATGCTTCTGTTTGAAGATGTGAGTTCTTAGTTCCCTGCTCCTTGATACCATGTTTCTCTGCTATCATGGACTCATTCCTCTGGAAACATAAGCCAAATAAGATTTTCCTTCAGTAAGTTGCTTTTCGTCATAGTATTTTATCACAAAAACAGAAGAGTAGTTAATACAATAGACAAATACTAGGAACACAATCCCACATCCCACCAAGCACAAAGGCAACCTTTAGGAAAGAGCTATCCTGATTCAAGCATCTTTATGGCTATGCCTCTAAAACTGCAGGGGGTGGAACCTAGGATTCCTGCAGATGTCATGTATCAAATCCCATATCCAAAGTAAATACAATACAAAGAATTATGTATTCCTATAGAACCCAGGTACATTCTACTGCATCCTGTAAATCAACTTCAGGGTGATTCATATGACACTTATGTGAACACATTCCTATGCTTATGTATATGACGATTCAACAAACTACCAAAGGGGGATATCAAGGTGTCATTGTTTATATAAACAAAACAGATGAGAATGTGTGTGTGTGTGTCCACTTACCAAATTATTTCTTTTGTGAAAATGCTTCAGAAAAATGGGTTCACTGAGTCAAAGTATATGCACAGTTTCCATTTCAGTGTAATTTTTCAAAATTATCCCACTAAGAGTATATAAGACAGAGCTGTGTAAGATTTAGTGAGGAGGAGAAGAAACCAAGTAGCAGGTTGGAGCTGGTTCCCCAGGGGTCCCTAGTGCTACTCCAAGCTGAGGAGACAGTGGGCCAATGATCATACTTCACTGAATTTTGCTGCTTATGCTCAATGGCAGGGCACAGCCATCTCAAGGGCAGTGTACTATGTGATAGTTGTCTTCCCTAAGCCAGTGTCTTCTTGGATTCACAATGTCCATCCTTCCACGAGATCTTCTCCTACATACACTTCCATGGGCTTTTCTGTTAGCAACATATATTCTTTGACTCAGAAAATCAGTTCAATTGCAAGAGACATTTGGTTCAACATAGTAATGTTTTTCATCTAGACCTTGATACATGTTTTATTAAGTATCCAATTCCAAATTAATGTTGTGGGTCCCTAAACTTTATTTTATGATTTGAATATCTCCCTCCAAACTTCATGTCCTGGAACCTAACTGTCAAAGTCAAATGTTTATGTTATTTGAGACTGAAGCCTTTGAAAACCAATTAGAGTAAGATGAGATCATGAGGGTGGAGCCCTGTGATGACATCAATGGCTATATATAAAGAAGAAGAGAGACTAGCTAGCACCTTGCCCTATCTCATCATGAAATACCCGTTTCATTATGATGTAGCCTGAAGTGATCTTCAACATGGATGAGAAACATGCTCTTGATCTTCCCATCAAGAACCATGAGGCAAGTAAATATTTATTGTTCATTAATACCCAGCCTATAGTATTCATTTATAGTCAAGGAAAATAAATTGCTAAAACACCCTATGTGTGACTTTATTCAAAGATAAGATGATCAAGGCAGAGACTGTAGTGACACTACAAGCCAAAAATGTCAAACACTATCAGCAAACCATCAGGAGCTCTGCAAGTTGCTTGAGATAGCTTTTCACTTGAGGTCTTTCTGACAAATTGCACAGTGCCTCTGATGTTATTTCATCCCTATGATGTTAGGGAACCAGCTCCGCCAATACCTTGCTTTGAATATCCACACACACACACACACACACACACACACACACACACACACACACACACACACACGTATTAGGAATTTAGTCCCATAAACTAGATGTTTAGAAAGACAGAAATCAATAGTCTCTTATTTCTGCAGGCTGGATATTCAGGCTCTGTGATGGCGAGTCCCACCCAACATTGCTTATGCTGTGATGAGAACTGAAATTACAGCTGAGCTTTGCAGTCAATGCAGACAGGAAATGCCCTTTAAGACTTGTAGATTCTGTCATCAAAGCCTACCTATTCGTTTGCTATTATCCTTGTGGATAGAGGGATAGAGGAAGCCAACAAAGCACATAGGGCAGTTACAAGGTTCACCAGGCCCCTTCCTAAGCTTATATGAATGGAAGCAATTGCCAGCAGAAGAGTATCTTTCTGCAAGTTGTGGAGGGAACTCTCATGATACCATGGTGGGTGGGCTTTGTAGTGATGCAGCTGCATTTAAGACACCTAGTTGAAACACCCATATTCTTGAGAATAACCCCAATAAAGTTCTTGGTCCACAAAGCTTGCCTTGAGTAGAACCAATCATCTAAATACCCCAGAAAGTCTTTGAACACATAGCAGTATCCTTTCCCCAGAACCCACTGAGTGGGTCCTTGGGGTGAGTCAGGATCTGCCTGTTTTATAAGTTGAGTTTCTAGAGGAACTCTTCCATAGCACAATTACAGTCTGAGGCTACAAGTGAAGGCATGGGCTTAAGCTGTGTGGTAGGCTAACATTGCTGAAAACTCCCTCTTTATGCCCTGACCTCTTTCTGCACACCCCCTCTAGGCCTAATCCACAGTCTGACTGATTTTAGTAGTGGTCACTGTCTGTCACTCTGGTTTACATGTGGCCAGTACTGAGTACCATGGAGAATCTTAACATTAAATATAAATGCTCATTGTAGTCTGGTGTCCTTGCTTGATCCTCAAGATTCAGAGTGACTCTGGTTCATCAGCATCATGCTTTGTTAGAAGACGAAAGGGTAGCAGTCATCCTCCTATGGAATTTCTAGGGAATGACAAAAAAAATTGGGGTCATCAGGGTCCAAACATTCTTCCAAGGCTGGCAAGGGCATCTCACAGGGACTTCCAAGAGTACATACAGGGCAGATCCTATAAGCTGCACTTTTTCAATCCCTCCAAAGGAAAGAGTAGTGGTTCTAGAATGAGAGCCTCGGTGTTTGGAGGCCAAATTAATCACAGAAGATGCTTGGTGAGGCCATTGTTCCAACACCGCCTGCACTTCTCTTATTGAATGTGATTCAGGGGATTAAGTCAGCAAGATGAAAGAGAGAGGCAGAGAAAGACAGAGGGAGGACTCGATTAATGGTATACTGCTGAGTTATTTTTCTCTTAAATATCTTCTCCTTTTCATCCATCACAATGCTCTGACCTGATAGGAAATTTCTACCCCTCCTATTAGTGAAATGTCTCTGTGCAGGCTCAAGGTAGATTGCGGAACTCGTGGGGATAATGTGAACAGAAAATGAGGATGCAGTCAGGGGTCAAAAGGGATAATGCAGGGTGATTAAAATCTGCCAGAAACCTCCAAGCTTCTGTTTACCACGGCGTGTGACTGCTCACTGCTTCCCCGGGCTCTGCTACTGATGATTTGGCTCTGGTGACTTGGAAATCTTCTGGCATTTTTCAGTGAACTAGTAATCAATGGAGAGAGAGGAGCTTTTCATTTCCTCCTAAAGGATGGGGCTTCCTCCCCAAACCCCATTTCTAACTTTCCTCCTCCTGGTTTTTGCTTCCTTCTGAGCAATTCATCCATTCACAGTCTCTTCTGATTCCTTTTGTGCATCTCCACAACCCTTTCCTTTATCTCTCAGCACTTTAACTTCTTAGCTTTCTTGCCAGGCTGCTTCCTGTCTGCTGCAGGCCTCTGCTATCACCCTCGGCAGCAGACTATCACACAGGCAAACCAGCAAGCTCCAATGCTCAGAGACGTTCAGTGCCTTCAGCTCTTGACCACTCTTCAGCCTTCTTAGTGTTGCTCTCTGCTGAGGTATGAACATGTCTGTCCTATTTCATCTGCCAAAACTTAACACTGAAATACGAATTCTAATGGTACAAGGAAGCAGGACTTCATGGAAATGACTAGGTCATGAGGGCTTTTCCCTTATGAGTGGACTGAGGTGCTCACAGATTCTTGGTCTAAGGAACTGTTCAGGAAATGGCTTTGTTCTAAAAGTCAGCTTTTCATGGTATGCCTGCTCTGTCCTGTCACGTGATGCCTTTCACCATGCAGTGATTCAGGAAGAAGACCTTCATCAGGTACCAACACTATATTTTTGGACTTTCCAGCTTTGGCATCCATGAGTTATATAAACCTCTATGCTTTATAAATGACACAGAAGTATTTAGTTATTGCCACAGAAAATGTGTTCTTTAGCTATCACTCCCATTCTCTCCTTTCTATTCCTCTTTCCCTTTCTCTCTAACATCTATCCATTTGTCTGTCCATCTATCTTTCTATATGTCATCATGCTATATAACTATGCAATTTAATTGCATTCAGACCATATCCACTTTTCTACCTTTCTTCCTGTGTGTCATCACACTATGTAACTATGCAATTTGTGCCTATTTTAAGCTCCCACCAATCAGAGTTTCATATTAAATTTGTTAAATGCTTCATATCTCAGGCCTTTGTGAAGTTCACAATGTATGCTTATAAACTATCCCCAACTCCTCTCTTGGATCTTCAGAGCCACCTCCCAGCTGTCTTTGGCTAAATGTCACTTTCCCAGAGACTCTTCCTTAAGCTCCCTCCAACTTACATAAGATTCTAGGTATAACTCCCATAGCATAATCTTATCCCCTTTATAGATACTTTAATGTCAGTCTTCCACTGGAGTCTCAGTCCCATGAAAGCAGAGAAGACTACAGTTCTTTAGTTCTGTATCATTTTCTACAGTATGCATGCTTAACTGACTACCCCTTTCCCTTTGCCTCAAATTCTGTAACCCATTGACAGTACTAAAGTCTATCCTTTGTTATCAGTCCATCAGTGAGGATTCTTCTTAATGCAAACCACAGAAATTCAATAGAACATCTTAATGGCCTAAGGGTGGAAAATTTTAGAACAAAGACAGGCTTCTGGTAAGGGCTTATATAGCAAATCAAGAGCTGTCACCTAGGGCCTGGTTTCTTCCTGACTTCATGCTACTTCTCAAGTATGCCCTCCTTGAGGGCATTGATAACTTCTATCAATGGCCATGCCTTACACCCCCTAAGTGTTTTCTCAAAGCATCCAGACAAGAACTGGAGCTTTGGAGCTTTTCTTTCCAAGAATTCACTCCTGTGAACTCAAAAGCTATTGGTTCTGAACCAATCATCATGGTTTAAGGCAATCATGTACCCTTGGGCTGCCTCCGACAAGGAGACCAACTGGCTGAGAGTACAAGAGCAATGCTATGCCTAGTAAAATGTAGGGTTTAGCTTCCAACTGGAAGTTAATACAATATGGTCAACAGTCCTTTAACCTTGTTTGAGTTCAAGAAGTCACTCCTGAAAACTCCAGCCAGACACACTCTCCAGAGTGTATATTTTGGCTTAGATTTTTCAAAACTTACTTTAGTTATGGTTCTTTAATCCTTCAACCTCCCTTCTAGCCCACCATCTACCAGAGGTAGGGGAAAAGAAAGGTAAATAGGAAACAGAGGTTGTGGATCTGTTTAGAAATAGTTCTTTGAAAGTTGGGGATTTAGCTCGAGTGGTAGAGCGCTTGCCTAGCAAGAAAGGCCCTGTTCGGTCCCCAGCTCCAAAAAAAAAAAAAAAAAAAAAAAAAAAAAAAAAAAGAAAAAAGAAATAGTTCTTTGGGGCAATTACAATCTTTCTTGTCAGCAGTCTAATCCACTAGCAAATCACCAAACATGAATCAGCAATGGCTCAATCCAGAAGAAACTTCAAGGCTTCTCCAATTGACATGGGTCTGTGGAAGTGGAAAAAAAAAAAAACCAACAACAACAATCCCCAAAACAAACAAACAGAATACCATCAGAAGTTCTTTGGTGCATTTCTCTCTACAAAGTCATGACGAGTGAAAATGAGCAAAGAAAACAAAGCAAACCAATGCAAAAGTGTCCTCACTGAAGACCAGCATCAGTGAAGCCTAACAAAGACTAGCAAAAGGTTGCAAGGTGAATCAATACAAGAGAATTATCTACTGTCTGCTGGGTTATGCTTATACTCTTTCCAAACATCATGTGTCCGCTCCAACAAAACATCATGGGCCCTTTCACCAGGCAGCTTCCAGAAAAACGCCACAAAATATCCTCTCACTTTGTCTGCTTCAGTAAAACATACTATCAGAAGACATTTCCAGAAAAACATCACATGACACAACTGTGTCTCCAACAAAACCAAAATTTCCCACTTCATGGCCTCCCTTCCAAATGGTATTTATATGTGTGCCGTAGATGTCTGTCCTTTCATATAGAATGTGTGACTATCTTTTAAGTAACTCTGCTATGAAGCATGTTCTCTCTCAGTGTAAGGGTATGCATTAAAAGCACCAACTCAATACACTATGGATTCCATGGATCAAGGATTATTTAGGCAAACTGGGGGATTGCTTGTCTGGGCTCCAGAGTATGGAGCCAGAAGGGATCATGGATGGGTTAAGTCTATTATCAAGGATGAGTCAACAGCTGGAAGCAGGAGGACCTGACAGCTGATGTTAACTTTCTGGTGGAATCTCAACTGAGCTGTTGGCTTGAACAATTTAAGAAAATCTCCTTGTATGGCCTGAACTTCCTCGAAGTGTGGCAATCTCAAACATTCTAAACCAGGAACAAGACTCCAAAGACAAATGTCCCTAGAATAAACAAGGAGGATCTTCATTTTTAGGTAGGTACAGGTTTCTGTTGCTATAATAAAATAACTGAAGCTGGATACTTATAAAGAAAAGACATTTATTTGACTCACAGTTTTGGAGACTTCACTTATTTGGTCTCTGGTGAATGTTCTTTAGCTATACACACCATGGAAGAGAAATGCCAAGGGAACATCCATACATAGAAGAGATCACACTTGTAGAATGTCTTTTATCTAAAACAATGTGTTCTCATAAGAACTAACTTATCCACAAGATATGCATTCATCATCCTCCAATGACCTCACCACCTCCCACCTCCTAAAGCTTCCACCACATCTGAACTTTACCACAGAGGACAAAGCTTCCCCCACACAAATCCTTGGGGGCACACTCAACTCAAGTTCACAACACAGTGCATTGCATGACCCTGCCTCTAAGTCATATAGTATCATCATTGGAACAGTCACCTCACCCAATCTCATGAAGGAGCACAGAGCTTCTTTATGTGGGAGGAATGTCAAGACCATACTGTGAAGAGTGTGGGTGAGGCCATGGCTATCATCTAAAGATCTGAATCATAACCAGAAGTAATTTGTCAGAAAAAGAGAAAGTCCCCAGGGACTATTCACACTGTTTCTGACTTCCCCATTCTCTGCTCTGACCCCTCAAACACTTCTATCCCATCCTTATGCCCCCTTTTAATGCTTATTCTCTTCTCTTGTTCCTTTGACCTTTACCATCTGTGAATAGCAAACTTTTTTGTAGTTTTTCAAATGGATGGCAATTCACTCTCCTTGGGACCTTTGTACACGCCACTCCCACACCACATAAGTAAGCAATTATGGTTCCAACTTAGACCTACCTTAGGTGCTACCTTCTAGTGGAGACTTTGCTTAACATAGTGTGGTGGAAGGTGGTGAGGTCATTGGAGGTCCTAAGCCCAGAAATGATGAATGCAGGTTTTGTGGGATAAGTTAGTTCTCATGAGAACAGGTTGTTTCAGATAAAAGTTGTTCTACAAGTATAATCTCTTCTGGGTTTGGATGTTTCCCTTTGCATTTCTTTTCTATTGTGTGTATAGCTGAAGATCATTCACTAGCAGCCTAATAAATGAAGCTCCTTGATCTTGGAGTTTCAGTCTCCAAAGCTGTGAGCTTAAGTGGTTTTTTTTCTTTATAAGCATCCAGCTTCAATTATTTTGTTGAACAGAAGTAATTGAACAACAGAAACCTAGACCTGTCTAAAAAGGAAGATCCCCCTTAACATTACTTACCATTACATAATATCCCCATTTTGGGGTTCTGCATGGCTCCTTGTTTCTTCTAAGCTGTAGATGCTCTGATGGCGCAAACAATAATCCATCTCTATAAAGGTCATAAGGCATTTCAGCACACAGCAAGTCCCCAGAGAGCATGCAGTGGCACTTGGGAGTTGGAAGAGGGGATCAGAAGTTCAAGGCCATCCTTAGTGTATATAGTAAGTTTGAGGCCTGCCTTGAGAAACAGTACAAAAATAACAAAACAACCCTCAGAACAAGACTATGCAGCGTATTCTGTCTCTGCTTCAACCACAACCTTGGATGTTTTCCTCTTTGAGACAATCTCTTCCAACTTCAACCACCAGCATCCATCTTCCTTGCTTGAAAGTGTTCCTCTGGCCACCAGAGCCTGCATTCTAGAACAGTTCCAGCAACAGGACAAGAATTTCAAAGAATTCATGCTCCCTGGGAGTAGCCTTCAACCAAAGATTGATGTGATTGGTGGACATATAAGTTGGCTCCCTCACCTCTCAGGAGAGATAACAGCATGTGCTTTAGATTGGATGCTAAAGTACAGCTGAGCTCATCCAGGGCTGCTGATTCCACAGGGCCACACCCTCTGTTGGCTGCCTCCCCTTGTTCTTTTACTTCCTGGTTTCCAGGGTGCAACCAACTCTTGCTCTCTAGTGCTGGACCCAGCATCTGCTTCTCAGAGAGCAGGCACTGGACCAAGGCACTTGCTGAGTAAAAGAGTAAAACCATATCCTAATCCCTGCCACCCCTTACTATACTCAGTCTGGAGCACCGCTGATTGCCAGCAGTCATACGAGTGCTGAGCCAGTAAGAGCAAATGCTCAGCAGGAAATTGGAAGCCTTTGTGTCTGCTTCTGTTGACATCTGCCATCAAGACACCTGCAAAGGGCATTATTTCACTTGAAAGTAAGCTGCTGAAAAGTGGCATTGAATGAACTGAATCAGTGAGCAACATATTGCCCGTGATCGGCGTCAGTCACACAAGAGATTCATCACCAGGCAAATGCTACTGCCCGTGTCTCCTCTGTGTGACAGAGGAGTAGCATTACACAATCCTGTCTTGCTGCAGAAATGGTGATCAAGAGTCACTCTGGTAGGTCACTACCTTAGTTAGGGTTTCATTACTATGAAGAGACGCCATGACCTAAGCAACTTTTTATAAGGACATCATTTAATTGGGGTTGCTTACAGTTTCAGAGGTTCAGTCCCTTGTCATCATGGTGGGAAGTATGGCAGGATCCAGCTAAACAGTGTTGGAGAAGAAGCTGGGAGTTCTACATCGTAATCCAAAGGCATCCAACAGAGACTATTTTCTGCAGACAGCTAGGAGGAGGTTTGCTTCCAGATGAGGTAGAGCCTGATACAATTCCTCCAACAAGGCCACACCTACTTTAACGCCTCCTAATAGCATCACTTCCTGTGGGCCAAGCATTCAAACACATGAGTCTATGGGGGCCAAACCTATTCAAGCCATCACAGTCACCCAGCAGTGCACTGAATGTAAATGTTAGCACTAAGAATGGAATCATTATGTCTCTCTTTTCTCTCCTCTGCCGACTGTTATTACAATAGATAAGAGGACCATAGTAGACTACATACGGTTCTGGGGTCAGAGAGGGTGCCTTCTCTTCCATTCCCACAACACTTCTGCAATTACCCTTTTGTAAATATTTCCTTTCCGGTTAATTAATCGGTGTTTGCTGAGGATACTGCATTGAGTCTGAGGTGAATAGGCATGAAGGAAGCTTGAAAAGCCTATGTGAAGCTTAATCCTTTAAGGAATTTGAGGTTCTACTCACCCCACAACCAACCCTATCTTTAAGGGGCATAAGAAAAGCAGGGATTTGGGGAAGAGGCATTTATACTTCCTTCTCATGGCTAAAAGAAAACCATTTTTTTTTAAAAAAAAAATCCTCCATAAGGTTATCTTAGGACTGCTAAGGAAGCCAAGGATTTAGTCTATTGGTAGAACAGTAGCCTAGCAAGGCACAGAGCCCTGAGTTTTGTTCTAAGCACTGGGAGGAGAAAGAGCACAAGGGAATGGAGGAAAAAGAGGAAGAAGGGACGGTAGAAAAGGGGAGAAGGGTATAAAAGAGGAGAGCCTTCTGCTGTTTAAACTAGATGTCTCCTGTGGCATGAAAGGGGAGGGCTGAACAGGGGTACCCAATAGAGAAGGGGCAACCCAGGCCAAGTGCCTGTTTTCCACTGGCCGGCTGTAACCTGATGCTAACCCAGGACAAGACCCTGATCCTGTGCTACTCCACCTCTTAGAGACCACAGAAGGCAAAACAAAGCCCTAGGATTAAAATAACAATTTCATCTGGTACACAGGGCAAAGCCAAAGTCTTTGCCTCTGTAGCTAAACCTTTAAATGGTCTTGCTTCTGTCCCAATTATTCTAGACTACTAGTCAGTTTCCCTTGTCCCCTACCCCCCAACACACACATATACCAACTGACAGACCAAGACAATGTGCAGGATTCAAATCCAGGGTACAGTCTTGAAATGGAGTGCTTAGCAAACGTGTCATTGATTTTTATCGGAGTATATTAATTGCATATACTAATGGCTTTCATTACTGACTTCTAGTGCAAGTACATAATGTATTCCAAACATATCTTCACATACATCTCCACTACCCTCTCTCCACTTTTGAGCTTCTGCAGTCACTGGTGGCCACTGATAAAAGGATCCCCTTTGACTAAAATGACAGTGGTATCATGCTACAAAATAAACGTAGTTATTTAGAAAGCATTCTGACAGCTATAACATGTCTATTTGGCAAACAACAGGCTTAGCTTCTCCACTAGAGCCTATGACCTCTCGCACTTTCGACTGGGTTTATAGGCCCAGACATGTATTCCTTCCTGCAAAGTAAGTATCAGCTCTAATCAGAAAGTATTTGGCGACACTCCCAACGTATTTGCCACTATTGTACCAGTAAGCTCATCTTGACAATGTCATGAGCTTGAATGAGTCAGTATTGTTGCATGTGAGGCCCACAGCTGAGTAAGACTGTTGATGGCTATTCTTCCCCAGTAGCCTGCATAAAAGCTTCTGGAAATATACAAGTGCTCTATTTTTCTTTCTATTGGTGTAATAAACACAGAGACGAAAGGTAACTTGAGAAGAAAAGGATTTATTTTGTCTTTCAACTCTCAGATTGCAATCTATCACTGAGAGAAATCAGAGAAAGAACTAAAGATGAGCTTAGAAGCAAGAACTGAAGCAAAGGCCACGAAGGACTGCTGCTTACTGGTTTGCAACTCATAGTAATGTTTAATTTGCTGTCTTATATAACCCAGGAGCACCACTAGTAGCACCACCCACAGTAGCCTGGGCCCTTTCACATCAATTATTAATCAATAGAATTCTCCCTACTTGGGGCACAGCCAGCAGAGATGAGCTGTACACTGTCCCCTGACCTCCATCATCTGGCCCATGGCCCTGTCTACCTTCCCAAAGTAACTGGTAGGGCTCCAGGAATATCCAGGTTATATCCCTCCCCACCAGTCCCCTACCTTCAGGGTCCACCTGGGACTCATCCAGCAGAGGTGAGTGGCCTGATGTTCTTTGAACTCCACTGTCAGGGCCACAGCTTTACTGCCTTCCCGAGCAGTCCTGCCAGCATCAGGAACATCCAGTCAACACCAGGGACAACTAGATGGCAAAAGGCCAGTGTCAGAACAGAATCATTAAGAGCCAGGGCGATATGGCATCACGAGAGCCCACTATCATAATACAGTAAGCCCTGGACATCCTAACACAGCCAAAGCACCAGAAGATGACTTTATAAAGATGATGGAGGCCTTTAAAGAGAAAATTAATGAATCCCTTAAAAAATACTGGAAAATACATTCAAATAGGTGAAGGAAATGAATAAACTGCTCAAGACCTGAAAATAGAAATAGAAGCAACAAAGAAAACACAAACTGAGGGATTCCTGGAGGTGAAAAACCTAGGAAAGAGAATGGAAACTACAGATGCAAATATCACCAACAGAATATAAGAGATGGAAGAGAGAATCTCAGATGTAGAAGATATGATTGAAGAAATCCATGTATCAGTCAAAGAAAATGCTAAAACTAAAAAGTTCCTGGCATGAAGGATCCACAAAAAGTGGGACACCATGTAAAGAATAAACCTAAGAATAATAAGAATAGAATAAGAAGATTTCTAGCTACAAGGCCTCCCCAAAATTACAAGGCCCAAGAAAATTTCCCCCAGCCTAAAGAAAAAGATGGCTATAAACATACAAGAAGCTTACCAAATGCCAAACAAATTGGAACAAGAAAGAAAATCCTTCTACTAAATAATAACCAAAATACCAATGTACTGAAGAAAGAATATCAAAGGAAAAGGAACAAATAACATATAAAAGCAGACCTATCAGAATTGTATCAGACTTCTCAACAAAGACTCTAAAAGCCAGAAGGCCTTGGGTAGATGTCTTACAGACACTAAAAGATCACAAATGCCAGTCCAGAGTACTATACCCAGCAAAACTTTCAATCACCATAGATGGAGAAAACAAGATATTCCAAGATGAAACCAAATTTAAACAATATCTACCCACGAATCCAACTTTACAGAAGATACTAGAAGAAAAATTCCAAACCAAAGAGGCTGACTACACTCAGGAAAACACAGGAAAAAAATAACCCCACACCAGGAAACCAAAGGAAAGGAAACATGTATACACACTACCAACAACAACATAAAAATTACAGGAAATAACAGTCACTGATCATTAATATCTCTCAACATCAATGGACTCAATTCTCCAATAAAAAGACACTAGTTAACAGAATGGATGTGAAAATAGGATCAATCATTCTGCTTCATACCAGAAAGACATTTCAGAAACAAACATAGACATTACCTCAGAGTAAAGGGCCAAAGAAAGGTTTTCCAAGCAAAGAGGCCCAGAAATACATAGTGAAGTAGACTTCCAACCAAAATTAATAAAAAGAGATGCAAAAGGACACTTCATATTCATCAAAGGAAAAATCCACCAAGATAATGTTTCAGGTCTAAACATCTATGCCCTAAATGCAAGGTCACCCATATTTGTAAAAGAAACATTTCTAAAGCTTAAATCATACATCAAACCCAAAACATTAAGAGTGGGATACTTAAACACCGAACTCACACAATGGACAGGTCATGAATATTGAAAATAAACAGAGAAATAAGGAAAGTAACAAAGGTAAAGAATCAAATGTACGTAATAGATATCTTCAGAGCATTTCACCCAAACACAAAAGGATATACCTTCTTTTTAGCACTTCACAGAACCTTCTCCAAAACTGACCAAATAGATAGTCACAAACCAAGCCTCAACAGATAGAAGAAAGTTGAAACAAATCATTGTATCTTGTCAGAGAACCAGAGATTAAAGCTGGAACTCAACAATAATAAAAAACAACAGAACTGTACAAACTCATAAAACTAAACAACTCTAGTCAGTGACCACTATGTCAGAAAAAGAAATTAAAGAATTTCTAGAACTCAATGAGAATGAAGGCCCAACATAAACAATGAAAGTAGTGCTAAGAGGAAAGTTAATAGAACTAAGTGACTTCATAAAGAAATTGGAGAGATCTCATACTAGCAACTTACAAGCACACCTGGAAGCTCTAGAACAAAAAGAAGCAAACATTCCCAAACGGAGTAGACAGCAAAAAGTAAAGTCATGGCAGAAATCAATAAATTGGAAACAAAAGGAACAATACAAAGAATCAATGGAACTAAGGCTAGTTCCTTTGAGAAAATCAACAAAGCTAGACAAACTAAAAAACACGGGAGAGAGAGGAGAGAATCAAACTAAAAAGGATTAGAAACAAAAATAACATAACAGACACTGAGGAAATCCATGGAATAATGAGGTCTTACTTCAAAAGCCTGAACTCCCACAAAATTGGAAGTCTAAAATGAAATGGACAATTTCTCAATAAATACCACTTATCAAAGTTAAATCAAGATCAGGTAAATAATTTAGATAGTCCTATAACTCCCAAAAATAAAACCAGTCATTAAAAAGTCTCAAGCTAAACAAAAAAAGTCCAGGACCAGATGGTTTTAGCACAGAATTCCCAACAGACTTTCAAAAACTAATACTAATACTCCTTAAACTCTTCCACAAAATAGAAACAGAAAGAATACTATGAAACTCATTCTATAAGGATACAGTTACCTAATACCCAAACCACACAAAGACCCAACAAAGAAAGAGAACTTCAGACCAATTTCCCTTATGAACATTGATGCAAAAAATACTCAATAAATACTTAAAACTGAATTTAAAATCAAATACATTATCCACTATAATCAAGTGGCTTCATTCCACAGATATAGGGTTGGTTCAATATAAAAATCCATCAATGCAATCCACCATAAACAAACAAAATGGGGGAAAATGCAGGATCATCTCATTACATACTATAAAGGCCTTTGACAAAAATCCAACATTCTTTCATGTCAAAAGTCTTGGAGAGATCAGGGATACAAGGTACATACCTAAACACAATAAAGGCAACATACAGTAAACTAATAGCCAATATCAAATTAAATGAAAAGAAACTTAAAGCAATTCTACTAAAATCATGGACAAGACAAGGTTGCCCATTCTCTTCAGATCTATTCAATATAGTACTTGAAGTTTTAGTAGAGCAATAAAAAGGTAACAAAGGAAATTAAGCAGATACAAATGCAAATGAAGAAGTCAACATGTTGCTATTCTCAGATAATATGATAATATAAGGTAAGCCCAAAAATATCTACCAGACAACCTCCTAGCTAATAAACAATTTTTAGGAAAGTGGTTGACACAAAATTAACTCAAAATTAGTAACTTCCCTTTATACAAACAAGTTGTAGGATGAGAAAAATTAGGGAGACAACACCCACAGTAGCCACAAATGATTAAAAAAAAAAAATTTTGGTCGGTTCTCTAAAAAGCAAGTAAAAGATCTGTGTAACAAGAACTGAAATTTCTGAAGAAAGAAATTAAGAAGATATCAGAAGATGAAAAGATTTCCATGCTCACGGATTGGTAGGATTAACGAAAGAAAATGGCCATCTTAACCAAAAGCAACCTACAGCTTCAATGTAATTCCTATCAAAATTCCAACACAATTCTTTTAAAGACTTTGAAAGAACAATTCTCAACTTCAGATTGAGAAACAAAATATCTAGGATATCTAAAACAATCCTGTACAATAAAAAGTTCTGGATGTATCACTGGCCCCAATTTCAAACTGCAGTACATAGCAATAGTAATAAAAAATGCCCCGGCCTGCAGCAGCTCTCTGCTCCCAGAACCCGTGGGAGAGATACCTTACCGCCTGGTCAGGTGGGCACTCCTGAGGCTGCAGAGCAGAAGAGACCACCAACACTGCCCACCCCTGCCCACATCCCTGGCCCAAGAGGAAACTGTATAAGGCCTCTGGGCTCCCGTGGGAGAGGGCCCAGGTGAGGCAGGAGCCCTGCCTGAGACACCGCCGGAACCTGAAGGAAACAGACCGGATAAACAGTTCTCTGCACCCAAATCCTGTGGGAGGGAGAGCTAAACCTTCAGAGAGGCAGACACGCCTGCGAAACCAGAAGAGACTGCTCTCTACACACATTGCTGATTCCAGAGGA